>NC_034414.1:29144156-29198389 GCF_002078875.1 Numida meleagris | reverse complement strand
ATGATGTTATGATGTGGAGTACCAATAACTGAAAATCATAAAACCATGATACCTCTATTGTTCTTGCTGTAAAATTTGGCTTCTGCCATTCTGTGCTGAACTCTTGGATAACATGTATACTGCTGAAAGAGACTTTCTATGAACCCAAGGTGTGGCTACACTTTAAAGACTGTGGAGAACTTAAGTTTACATATAGGGTTCATCCTGTGACATCCAGTCCTTAAAAATACTTAAATGTCTACTTATGTTGTACACTGTTTTTGAGGTAAAAGTGGACAATGTTAGTAGAAAAAGCAGTGCCATCCTCTCCACCAGTTGGTCATGTATTTTCTGTCTCACAGTTTACAAAGGAACACCACTGTTGCTCTAATACAGATTGAAGTCTTTCTTTTGGCATCAGTGTTGCCTTACACTTGCGTAAAATGTGAGTGGAAACCCAGACTACAGGAAGGCTGTGGAACTGGCTCTGTATAGTTTTGTATTTTGAGATAAAAGGTCTGAAGAAATTAAGATACTCATTTAACAGTTCTTGACATGCTGTGTGTTACAATCCAAACCTGTTTCCTTATATGAGCAACTTTAGATCTTAAACCAGTTTTAAAAGTATTTTCTCTGGAACTGCTGACAATGATTACCTTGGAGTTCAGTGGGATTTGGAACAACCATGGATGATATGATTTGTTTCTTAAAATTCAGGAATATTTGTACTTAATTTATGTACTTGTACCTTAAGGGAAATGCAAGCCTCACAGAGCAGGTTAGACAGCAGAGAACCATTCCATTGAACTTTGTTTACTTCATTCTTTCACTGTGTACTGCCGGGTATATATACAGGTATATATAGTGGTGAGTTTTGTTTGATTGGTTGTTTTTTTGGTATTCTTCAAAACCTGATCAAGTTTTGTGCTGTAATGCTACTTTTCCTACTGGTTAAAAAATTGTGCACCAGCTTTGACGGTGAACTTCAGGAACGCTGTATATGCCGTAACAAATTACGTTTTGTAGCACTCCATTTGTTGTTTCCTTTCTCTTTTTTTTTTAATTTAATTTAGATAAATATCTCTTGAGATTAATACCTTTTCCCTGACCATCTAATTTTGTCTCTCCCTTAGAATTCCTAGCTTTAAAAGAAAAGACGCTGCTTTTGGAATATGGGACCATAGCGGATTGATTTCTTGATTTTTACATTTACGATATATCTACAGTACTGCTTCAGGCAGAATTGCAGCATGTGTAGGCACACCTGGACCAGCAAACTGAGTAGGTACCCTTGTTCCCAGCAGCCTGAGCAGCGTGCCCTGGAGCCTCTGCACCCTGCACCCTGCCCTGGCTGATGCTGGAGTGGTGTGGGTATCAGGGTGGCTGCCTCTGCTGCAGTCATCTGATTGCGACAAAGATGGAACTTTACGATATGCTTAGTGCTGTATACCTGTTGTATTTGTTGTTCCTTGTTTTTTCTGTTCAGAAAGCTTGCACCTTTTATTAAAAAAAAAAAAAAAATCCCAGGGAAAGAAAGTACTTTAGGATCTTCTTGCTCCTGATCAGGCCGAGGCAGGTTTCAGCCGGCTTTGCCAGGGATTCCAGTTGTCTGCACTTGCTAGACTAATACAGGTTAAGAAGATGGATTGTCAAAATGTCAACATATTTTAAGCACCTAGAATATGGCACATCCCCTGAAAGGCTTCATCACTGATACGCATCATCAGACAGATGAAAGAGGTTTCCTGTTTATTCAAGGCTGTATACAGCTGTGCCTAAGCTAAAGAAATTGTAGCTGAGCAAACCACAGTAATCCCATCATAATGCATCCTTGCCTTTGCTAATGCTGCATAAAGGATACTGTCAATTTGGTCTTTTTACATAAAGTTTCTGTACAGAAAATTTTTTTTGCAATCATTTTTTGCTGTGATACTAACCTTTCTTACAGTCAAAGAAATTCTTAATTTCATATTTACTGTAATGATTTTAAATCTGCGCTTATATAATGAAAAATGATCACAAAAATCATGGTCTCTGAGACACATCAGCTGTGTGAACTTCTGTGTCAAATATGCACAGTCAGCTATGCTATGCTGAAAATGCACTTTATTTGACTGGTGTTAAAAATCCAATCTCGGTGATTCTTTGGTTCTGTGATTCTGTGCCTTTGAGGATCCTGAGAAGCCAGATGGATCTGTAAAAACTGGGAAGTGGAGGGGTACCATGAAAAAAATCCAGACTATAGCCTAAAAATATTTATTCCGCGGTCATTGGAAGTGATATCCAAGATGAAGATGGTAAAGAGATTAGAGAAAAAAAAATGTTCTTCTTTCTTTATTAGCCATATTCTGTTTTCTTTATTAATCTTATACATTAAGTCATTATTTTTGTCTGGATAGTTAGGCAGCATTCCCACAAAAGTTTTGGTTGGTGAAAGAAAAGCTGCTGAGAACTAGAAAGATTATTTGTTTAAATACCTTATTGCAAATTATAAGCTACCAAGCAAATCCTTAAAATATGTGTGTGAGTATGTTTTTTTTCAGTATTCATTCCCTGATGCTGGAAACAAAATACAGTCCAGCTTGCCTTTCTGTAGCTGCTTTGATGCTGTTTGGCCAAACTGAATTAATATATTGAGTTAAAAATATTTAATGGTGGCGTTTCACACTGTAGCTGTGTACTCAATGAATATTCTTATTTGAAATATGAGGAATCATAGAATAGCTTGGATTGGAAGAGACCTTTTTAAAGATCATTCAAATTCCAACCCCGTGCCATGGACAGGGCTGCCACCCACCAGCTCAGGCTGCCCAGGATCCCATCCAACCTGGCCTTGAGTGCCTCCAGGGATGGGGCATCCACAGCTGCTCTGGGCAGCCTGTGCTAGTGCCTCACTGCCCTCTGGGGGTGAAAAAATTCCTAGTATCCAGTATAAATCTTACTCTTTTAGTTTGAAACCATTACCCATTGTCCTATCGCTATCTGCCCATGTAAAAAAAAATTGGTCTCCCTCTTATTTATAAGTTCGCTGTAAGTATTGGAAGGCCACAGTGAGGTTTCCCGAGAGCCTTCTGTTCTCCAAGCTGGAAAAGGCCAGCTCCCTCAACATTACTTCCTAGGAGAGGTGCTCCAGCCCTCTGAGAATACTTTGCATATCCAGTCCTGAGCCCTTTTTACATTTAAGATCAAAATGAAAACATTCCAGGTTGTTAAGGAAAAGCAAGTCTGCCTTTACCATATGGTTCCCTTTAAAGGTATTTGTGCTTGAAAAATCTGTGTTGTATTAAATTTGAAGCTGAACTTAAACACCATAGTATTTGGCTCTCTTTCAGGAGGATAACCTTTGAAACATAACTCTCTAATGTAGAAAACCTGCTGTTAAGCATTGTTGTTCATCTATAAATAAAGTTCTCTAAAAGAGATTTTACTTTTCACAGCTTTTATTAAAACAAATTCAAACCCAGCAAGAGTGCCACAGTTTGGGTCATGCCCATCCCTCTGTTGAGCCTGATGCAAAGGAGAAGAAATATTTTACATTTTTATGGATAATAACCTTATATAGTATCAGAGTAAGACTTTAGGATCAGATCTACCTATAAAACGAGATCAGAGCTGTAAATTTTGTGTGCCTTTCAGTTGATATTCATAGTCTGGGAAATTATCAGGGTGGAGAAAGCATGTCACTGTCCTAAGGGCTAAAATTTCTGCTTTCATTACCCCCCAAACAGAATGACAGAGCAGAGGCATTGCAGACTTTGCCTCTTAAACAGGCTCGCTATTATCTCATCCTGAAATTGTGTCCAGTTCTACAAGAGAGAAAGGTTTAGACATTCAGTTTTGTTTGGTCCTTGGCCTGTTGAAAGCTGCTAACAAGAGCAATGCTTGGTGCCAATTGCAATGTTTTGCTTTATTTTTCCGTGATCCTGAAAAATGTCTAGTACAAACTGGACTATGACCGCCCACTCATTTCACATGAGCCACAGACCACTTGCCAGATGGCACAGAGTAAGGAACATGAGATTTACTACAGCAGATCAGTCTGTTGTTCTGTCTGCTGCTTTCTGTTGAGCTCAGAGTAAGGCTGAGCTTAGTTCCTCTCCTGGCTTAGTAAGCATCTCGTAATGGAGGGGAATGGGGAAATATCCCCTGGTGACTGGGGCAACCATTTATGTTCAGAGGTAGGGCATTTCATTGGGCTTATCAGAGTTTGCATGAATACGAAGTTAGCTTTGGTTAGTTAATCAGCTCTTTTCCTAGATGAACGTTGCGTTGTAATTTTGTCACAAGCTGAGTTAAAGAAAGTAAAAACCTGTAAGAACCTCTCCCTGCCCCCCCAAAACTCAAGAGGACTCAAGTCAAGAGAAATATTTCTGTTGTATAAAATCTCTATTGCAAAAGGTGTTTTTGAGTAATGCACCTTGACAACTTACCACACAAATGTTGCTTTATTAATGATAACGTACCGTGGTGAACTGACTCAAAACACACAAAAGTTCATCTAAGTTCAGCTGCTCACACTGCTTTTGTCCAAGCTGAATGAAGTGCCTTCAGTAAAGATGAAAGTTAAGTGAGTTAAAATGGAAACTGTAATATGCTAGATGATATCTTTTTTGGTAGACTACAGTGCTGGACCAGGAAGACTCAGGTTTTGCATTCGCTGAACATTAATACATGGTCATTGTCTATACTTTTTAGGTCTTTTTAAGTCATACTTTCTGGAAGGAGGCCAGTACTTTTGTTTCACATCTAGAGAAGCAGAGTTAACACAAAACGGATGCATTACAAACTTTATATATTTCAGACACCCTAATTTTTGCAGTTCAGATATATGGAGATGAGTAGATGTTTCTAATCTTGCAAAAATATAATTCTGAAAAATATTCCAAAGGACCTTATTTTGTGTTTTGTCTTAGCTACTATAGATGAAGGATTATGTACTAGAAGAACAGAAGGAAAGTGCATGTCCTTTCCTCCTGTTTTGAGAAAGGATGCTTTTAGGAAAAGGTAGGCCATGTGTTGCATGCAGTTTGTGATGAGCTCACACTTACATTGCTGTACTCAGAGTCCTGTGTCCTTATTTCTTAGCTATATTGCAGCTTCATCGTTTGTAATGCCCTGGGGATGCCCATGTCTCAGTGATCAGAGAATATTATTGGTTTGAAAGCAAAGCTTTGAAATGCTCTGGAGAGGAGGAAGTGGAGCAGGTAGTCTACTTTTGTGGTGACTTTTTGATAGTTGCTCTTGCCTTATAAGCAGGCCATTTGATAATTACAGCTGCTGGATGAGTCTCACCTTTGTGTCTGAAGAGGAGGAACTTGATTTGTGTCTCCTGGAGCTGTTTCAAGCAGACAAAAATTGGAACATCTTTACCCAATAGGAATAGTTACAGTAAAAATTGTCTTTAATCAGTAAAGAGTACCTTTGCAGTTGATAAACGCAGAATTGATGTTGAATCCAGCCAAGCCTGTGAACAATTCTCTGCATTGGTTTGAGAGACAGCACCCAATAGTAAAAGGCAAAATCAGCTTTTTGGCTACCTACTTTTTCCTGTGTGTGTTTTATTTATTATGATCTATTTTGATCTAAAGCAGGCTTTCACTTGTGTCTGGAACAGACCACATGATGCTAAACAGAAGGTGCAAGACGTGCAGGACACCTTGCAACTTCTCCTATGGGTCTTTTGTGTGTTCCTAGAAAGTTGGTCTGGCAGGGACCACAGCAAGTCACAGAATTCCCAGTGCAGGATGCATTTGTGCGTACTTGGATACAAACCCTAGTGAGGAGAAGACATGGGCTTGTGCTTTGCTGAACTTAGTCACCTTGAAAGAAGAAATTTGCCTACTGTGATTCTATGTGAGCAGCTTGTGAGGGAAGCGGGAGCCAATAAAGTAGTGCAGAATTCATAGGTCTAGAGCCTCTGTACTAATCTAAATCACTTCATAATTTGAGGTGATGAAAACTGCTGGGAGTTCTTACATTATAAATTCATGCCTTCTCAAATTCTCTAAGGAGACTCTTTTATCAAGGTCAGCTCTTAAAGAGGAGGATAAAGGCCCACGTTAACTAGAATCACCACCACCACTTGTTTCTTACTGATTTTTCTCACTGGTAGACGACTTGATAAACTCAAGAGCACTGAGTGGCTTTCTTTAGGAGTGACCATACTGACCAGTGTTATGGATGGTAAGTTGCATGCTCTAGACCACATACTGATACTTCCAATGTTCTTTTGAGCCTAATTTTCTCTACCTGTTGCGAATTTTAAAGGGGGAGACTGCAAAGTCTGTAGGAATCTGTATTTTGAATCTGTTCAGGATGACAATCTTAACAATTTCAAATGTAATTGTAAAGAGATTTGCTGAACAAATCACACCACAACAGTAACTCAGTTTTTTGTTGTGAAGAACACAGGGAAGAGGCAAAGAAAGAGAGGGCAAAGAAAATAGTTTGTTTTTCTAAGTTTGAGAGTCTAATCTTACCAGTGACTGTTTACTTTGGTGAGCCAAAAAGCAGTAAACTAGAATCCTTTAGGTCATTGGTTATTGCCAGGTGATGGGGAACCAGAATTTACTGTCATCTAGTTGTCCTTTCATGTTCACGTGAAATGAGTTGGAGGTCTTAGACCTTACTAGCTTGGTGAAAGTTGCAAACACCACCATTTACTGAGCACTTGAAGACATTCTCCATTGTTTATGGGCACTGAACTCTGCCAGAGGTAATTTGGCAGCTCCGTCATAAAGGAACATGGAAAGAATATTTTGCCATGTCCCTGCAGTAACTAATCTCTGTAGTGTAACTCTCATTGTCTATGGCTATAGTAATGGCCACATTTGGAAACAATACGTTTTCTTAAAAACTGAACAGACTACCAAGGACAAGGTGTCTATGTATGTATACATATGCAAATGTTAACATTCAAATGCATATTACAAAATAGGTAAGTACACAGCATATAAAATGAAAGAGGATTGACTTCACCTTTTTCTCTTCCCTTTAAATAAAACAATGCACTACAGCACTTTTGCTGGTTAGGACACAGAAACTAACTGTAAATTCTACTGTAATTTCAGTGCTGGGCTTCTTTTAAAGCTCTAACGCTTATATTACTGCTATATGATTTGCGTGGATGAGCAGCTAGCGTTCTTGCTTTCTGTTATTGTCCAAGTCTGTGCCTTATTTCCCTTGAGCCTCCAGATGGCATAGGAGTAAGGCAGCTGTGCCTTCCTTTACTTGTTATGTTTCTTCTAAGCTAGGCAGTGGAAGCTGGTGCAAGGTACCTCTTTTAAGTCTTTCTTATTTACTGCACATACACACTGTTTTCCACCATAGTAGGTCAGTATCAAGAGTGTTGTGCACTGTGGGTTTGCTGTGCTTCTGCTCTGAACTTGAGAAAGAGGCACTGTGTGTTGGCTTGGTCTTGGCATTGCACTGGCATGGCTTCCATTCTGCTTGGAGCACAGGCACTGCAGTATTGTTTGCCTGCAAAAGGTTGTATAGATGTGCTCTGTAGAATCTCCCAAATTGAATAAATTATCAAAGACAAATAGGCATTGTCTGTCTACTGTTAACATCACGCTGTTGAGAGAGAAAGAACAAAGCATCCCAGTGCTGTTGGCCTGTGGAAAGTCCCAGCTTTCCAAATACTGCAACATGGCCTTACTGAGGTTTTACTTAGAGCAGTTTTCTCACAGCTTTTAAACCTCTCCATGTAGATTAATCATTTTCATGTCCTGACTCATTCAATCTTAAGGAAATAGCTTCAGGTTCTGGCGGCATTGCACTATAGATCAGGCAAGCTGGATAATAAATAGGCTTGTTGTTGATACGTGGAGGAATGGAAGCACTGCCAGAAGTGTCTCAGCATGTTGTGCTGAGATGTTGGCAGACGTTGCCAGGGGCTGCTGTGGATCAGCCATGTATTCAAAACAGAATGGTAGTTGAAAAGCCTTTTTATACGTATTATGAAATGTTTGTTTTCTCATTTTTCAGGTGCTGCAAGATGTATTCATTAATAGGTTACTCCATTTACTCTTTCTTTAATGACTCCACTTAAAGGTGCATAATGTGCAAGCTACATAGCTACATCACCTCAGGCTGTGATTTTTGTCACAATTCACGAGTTAAGTAGGGTTGAGTCTGGTCAGCAAATGGATGGGTAACTCCCCCCTAACCCAAGGGTTATGTGTGTGGGTTGCAAACATGCTCCAGGAGCTGTTGTTGGCAGTTTGGTTAGAGGCATACTTCCCTCTGAGTCAAGTCTGAGCCAATGTCCCAGGGTAAAAGATTACTGCTGGAAAGGACACAGGATCAGTGGAATGCAAAACCGTGATTTTGATATCTTATGCTCAGTAAAGCACTCTTCTTTCTCCTCTTCTCCTGCTCCCTCTTTCTCTTTTTTTGTTGATTTTTTTGTTTGCTTTTTTTTTTTTTTTTTTTTTTTAAGTCTAGGTGTTCCAGGTAAATTCCCAAAGAGCATTTCTGTCTTCCTCTGTGAAATAATCTCCCAGTTTGACTTGGGTGAAGGTTTTTTGCCTTCCTATTCATAACTATTGCACTGTACTTTAGTTTCTTTTTTAAAACTTAATGACAGTGATAGATGCAGTTCAGTGGGGGGAATAAATTATTTCTTTACATATATAGTCTATGGTAGTTGATACTGCATTATGTAATTTGTCAGTACATGATAAATTATATAATAGATTTGATACCATCATTGGATATTTTTGAATACACTGTACATGAGCATTTCTTATTCTTTCTCCATTATGATGTCTTAGTATATTGTTTTATATATATATAAATAAATAAATATATATATATATATATTTATACATAAGAGTAAGAGGTCTTAAGAATTTCCTAAGGACTTAGCTCCAGCATGGCCAGATCACAGGGGAGGTGGGGAAATGGTGATTTTCTTCCCAGTGTGGCTGTGTTACGGATTATTTTACTGTACTATGCAATGGAGAGTTGCACTGGATTTCCTTTTGTCTTGCTTCTGGCGATCTTTTGTTAACAGTTAAAATGAGTACCAAGTAAAAAATGCCTTCACTCTTATCTTACAGGAGTCTGTCGTGTAATTTCTGCCACTATCATATCCAAGATAATTAACATTTTAAATCAGCGGGGTCAGTCCCACAGCTCTGAGCTGTCACCTGCTTGACCTCTCTTGTTACACCTTGTCCAGGTGCATTCCCTTTCAAAACTGAAGTCTCAAGTGTGATCAAACACAGGTCAGAGAACAAATTAATCAAATGATGGGATGTGGCCTTGGTAGTGCACTTTGCTTTATCATAGATGATCTGGCTTCAGAGCAGAAGAGGCTCATTATCCCCCTTGTTGAGAGGGGCAAGAATTATAAAAACAGAAGGAATAATGTTTCTTGCGGGTATTCCTATGGGAACATATCTTGTGAGGGAAGAGCTCCAAACTCAGCATATTAGAATGCAACAAGGCAGGATGGAAGAAGTGATAGTTGGCTTTCATCTATTGCACAGACAAGGAAGTTATGTTACTGTAAAAACTAAAACATCTGCATAAATTCTTAGTGTAATAACTGCACTTACGTCTGCAGAAAAAGATAACAAAATTCAGAAGCAGAAAAAATATTGTTTATAGAGGATGACATTCCATTTTGGTACAGAAAACACAACTTTCTGAAATCAGATCTAGTAAAAGCATCTCTAAAATTGATTTTTATGCGTATATGCACTTTTTCTAGGTTTATTTTGTATTGATTACAAAAGAAAGAGGCCAGGATCAGTACTGGGATCTAGCTCTGCTACAGATTTTCTTTGCCTTTCTTTTAATGATTATTCTGCTCCAAAATATAAGGCTATTGATACTTAGCGTATAGAAATTATTTGATACAGATGGAGATAAAGTTGATAGGTACATATAAATACATTAAGATTTAGTTAAAATTTCCTTGCCATGGTATGCAAATTAGAAATTGAATTTCATATTGAAACAAAAAGCAGTAATCTTGCAGGTCTGCTCACTGAGCTCCATAATGAGACCCATTAAGTAGAAGTAAAGGCCAAAAGAGAAAAAGATGTAGATGAGCTCATTTAACTCTGCCAGCAAGTCCTGTCCCAGCTCATCGCTGTGCGGGAGCGGCGCAGCCCTGCACTGCTCCCTGCAGCTGCATTGGCCCCTTCGGCTGTGGAGCCGCTGGGGGCTGCCCTGCATCAGGACGTGAGCCCTTGGCTTGAGACCAGGACTGTGTGCTGCAGCAGAAAAAAGAAACTGCTTGAAAACCTTATTTGTAAGAGCGTGAAGCTGTTGTACGAGTGCTCTTTTGCAAAAAGCAGAGGATTGGCCACCAGGTTGCAGGATATCAAAAGCCTGGAGGTACGACTGGGTGTTGGTTGTAGGTGCGCAGCTGCCATGCTTAGCATGGTAAATGTCACTAAAACACTGGTCTAACTGAAGACCAGACAAATATGTCTGTTTAATATAAAGAGCGGTTAGACACACTGTCTTGTGCTGTGATCCCCTCAGGTTGCACGAGCTAAGCGAGTTCAGTGCAGTGCTGTTGGGATGCAGGCTGCCAGGGCTCTCCTGGCCTGGTAATGTGGGGAGACATGGGACAGGGCAGGAGCAGAGCAGCCTGAGGTTTGCTCTTCACAATCAGTGTTTCCTCCTGCGGTGCTAGGAGAGCCTTCTTGTCACTGCCGTGTTGTTACATGACTTGGTCAAACTTTGTAAATCCTCAGCTGCATTACTGCTAGTTGAAGGTGTGAGAGGATTTACCTTTCCAGTACCACTTGTTATGTTTTCCCTACATCCAGCTCATGCAGTGAGTGACTGATGAATTTCAGTATCACTCCAAAAAAAAAAAAAAAGATTGTTGTTTTAATACCTCCATGTGGCAGTGTTTAGGGTCAGAATTTTAAGCTTAAGAGACTTTTAGACAATTTTCCCTATGTGAATTTAAGAAGATTCATAGAAATACTTTGTTTTATGAGGTTTTCTAATTCTTTTTTAACGAACCAGGCTTTTCCCTTATCCCCAACCTCCCCGGATCTTGGCAATAATCATCGTTTGATTCCCACACTTAAGAAGTCAACAACATAACAAAGTCGTAATATATTAGTAGCTTATGATTAATAATTAGATTTTTTTTCCCAGTAAGGAAGTTACCTTTTTTTTTTTTTATTTGGATTTTTTTAATGGTAAGCTTTATATTAAAACGTCTAGTGTACCCAAAAAGCAACAGTAGGTGGCAGAATAATTTCACTGGAAGTCAGTTTCTTGATATACTGAACTTTTTTTTCAATGAACTTTGAGAGAAAAAGAGATGCATCTATATGAGACCAATTGCTACTCTAGATGGTTGTCTTAACAGAATGTATCAGACAATTCCAAAACATGTGCTGCAAGTATTAGTCAGACTTTAATGTGATTGTTTGCTTTCCAATTCTGCAGAATACTTAAATGCTTGTGAAGAATATTTCAGAAGAGCTTGTACATGGTGCTTTGCTGCTGCAGAACATGCGTGTGTATTAGTCACCAGCTGAAGCGTAGCAAATAGTATTTTTAGAGGAAGTGTATGTAAATAATACATACATATAATCCTTTCCTTTTAGAGAAAAGCACTTACGTAAACATATTACTATGAAATGTATTGCTCTACAGAACAGCTTTGCTGTCACCTTTGATGAAGAAATAAGCTCCCTGGGAAACTGGTAGTAAATCATGACTGAGAGTCTTTAACAAAGAGTAAAGAATCTGTGGAAGATGTCTCTGGCAGGAAGAGGGGGAGAGAGAGGTTGCAGCTGAGACTTGCATTGGATGTATCATGGGCTGTTTACCAACTCTGGCTTACTCCTCTTTGTCTCCTGGGAGTAGCTGTAGCATTCAGAACCATGAGCACCTCCAAACAATTCAATTTAAAGGAAATGGAACAAATAGACTACCTAGGGGGAAACTACTTCCTTCACCTTTCTAGCAAACCATGGTAACTTGAGGTATGCCTTGGCCTACAGCCATTTTTTCTGTCACAACTGTCTGATCTAAAATTTTGAGAACTACCAGGACTGGAAACAAAGATGTAGTTTAATGGTATTTTACTTCATTGTAGCTATGGAAAAGAGTCTGATATAGAATCATAGAATGCTTTGTGTTAGAAAGGACCTTTAAAGATCATCGACTCCAACGGTTGTATGTTTAATCAGAACTTTTGTTGTCCCTCAAACATCTGTGATCATCCCATCCTTCTTCCACGTAGACTGAGGAACTGACCTGAATTCAGATCACACATAGCAGGTTTTGAGCCGTATCAGTCCCTTTGGCCAGTTCACCTCATAATCACACAGACATGTTGCTACATGGCACGGTTTGGGGGATGAGAATGACAGACAGAAGAGGGCAGAATGGCTTCCTCTCAGTGTGGTGTTGCCTCATAACACCTAAACTGTGTATGAAACTACAGCCTCATAAAGCAATTGTTCTATGTAGAAAAGGTACTAGAGATTGTTATAAAGATTACAGAGTTGGTTTTTTTCCCACAATGGATACATATGAAAATATCCCCAAAGGATTGTGTGAACAGTAGAGGTGCCCATCGTGTGTTTTCTTACTTTTGAAACATGTCTAAAATGGATTTGCTGAAAAATTACTTGTTATTCAGATTGCATTTTGATAGCTGCAGTGGCTGGAAATGGCCTGTGTGCACAAATGATAAAACCCCAAAGGTAAATACTACTATCCCAAAATCATATGTATGATCTTTATAATACAGAGGGTATATTTAAGTATAGGACGGTCACACATAATGAAGTGTTATACAAATCGATGTTGTGAAGGATAAGGAAAACAGTGCCCAGATTCCTGGGGTCTGATACCTGGGTCTGAAGAGGAGGCAGAGTGCTTCATTTTCTCCATGGTGTTTCAGGAGGGTTGTGTTGGGATGTTCCGGTGACTCACCAGCATTCAGTGTTGCACTGTGATGTGCTTTTGGCGCATCAGATGGTGATTTTGGGAAGGTCTAGCAAAGAACAAGAGGAAAGGAATTGTAGCTGAGAATATTGTGGTAACACATATGAGGGAATTTTATTTTGTGCTGTGAAAAACAGTAATGCTACAGAAGGTAAAACTGCAAATGGGCAAAAATCTGGTGTCTGTATAAAGTGAGAAAAGGAACTGAGGCATGTTTATGTGTGAATGTTGTGATGCAACTGCTTTACAGTAAATGTTTTTAGGAGTTCCTCCATTCTGAAAGTGAGCTTTGCCAGGACTCACAGGTGTGTTCTGTCCAATTCTGTTGATGGATTTGTCTTTAAGTTGCCACTTCAGTATCTTTTTGATCCCTGATTCCTAGCAGTGCCTCATCTCATTATTTGAAAATAGCTGTGGGTTCAGGATAAGTATTTGTGTAAGTTTTTTTTCACTGAGGACATATTTAACATTCATTTGATATTATTTCTGTAAGTGGTCCTTGTCCCATCTCTCTTCTTCTTCCCAGCAGATTCTTTGTTTGCTTGCCTTAGACTTGCTTCAGAAATTTATTTGTTTTTGTCTTTATTTGTTTTCCCAGTTCCACCACAGTTCTCTAGATTTTATTCTTACGTATTGATTGCTGTAATTTATTTTCCTCTCCATCAGCTATATTAGTTTGAATGTTCATATTCTAAAGTCTGCTTGTCTCTTGAAAATCCATTTTTAATTGATTTATTATTAATGCTGTCTGTTTTCACAGATTAATGTTTGTATTATATGAGGGCTGCTCCAAAAGTAATGCCTTCTACTGTATTATGTGGCCCATGATGTCAGAGGCAGATGTTGGTGGTATGGCAGCAGAGGCTGAACCTTCCCATCACTCTTGTTACGTTGCCATGTGACAGATGGCAGCAGAGGGGCAGTCTGACATAAGGGCATGGAAGTGTGTATGAAGCAGAGGTGTGGCACTGAAATCCTCCATGCAGGAAAAAATGGCACCCATTGACATCCGTGGATGCTTGCTGAACATTTATGGAGACCAAACAGTGGGTGTGAGCACAGTGAGGTGCTGGGTGGCCCATTTCAGTAGTGACAACAGTGTGTGTGGGTCAGCTCCACTTGTGTAGACTTTTACAAGTGCAGCATGCAGGTTCTTGTTCATCACTGGCAAAAATGCGCAGCTAATGGTGGTGACTGTACTGAAAAATAGTGTTCTGTGGTTGAGAATTTGCTCTATCAAATATTGTTATTGTGCTCTTTGTATCTGTTGTAGTTTCCATGGGAATAAATAGGAGTCATTACTAACAGGGCAGCCTTCTTACATAGGCCTTTTGTAACAATTACAGGCTTTTTAATTTACTTTTGAGCTGCTTTTGGCTTCATTTCTTTTCTGAATTAAGCATCACTAAACTGGCTTCTGAAGTTTTCAGAAGGTGGTCACAAGTATCAGATGGTTATGCATTTGTAATTTTCCTTAGATATGCCAGATATCTCTAAAACACTCCATGCTGACTCTTGATGAAGTAATTAAGAATAATAATCCTAATAGGCTTAATTACCTTGGTTATTCTTATTATTTGTCTGAACTTTTTGCTTTGTGTACATTTATTGTATGTACAGTCTGGAAAAGAAATACAACATTTTCTATAGAAATACAGAAAAATAGTTGTTGTCTTCTAATGACTTGGGTTTGTATTTATGAAGATTTAGCATTATGGTACATTCTCTGCCACTTTTTTAGTCTAATGTGACTTTGATGTAGCTGAAACCTAGTCACTCCCTCCTCTGTGGTTAGAAACTGATTTTTCTTCAGTAACCTTTTTTTTTTCCAATTTGTTTTAGCATATCCAGTTTGCCTAAATCCTTTTCTGTTGCTGCATCCTTTAGCTAAACATTTTTTCCTTTGAGCTCTTAATACCATGACATACTTATATTTATTTTTGAAAATGTGCATATTTAAAATATTTGTTTTCTTGAAGCTTGAACTTAGAACACATTCTTTCTATGATCTCAGTCCGTTCATGCTCCAGTTAAGCTATAGTGTTTTTCCCTCCTTGAAGTACTCCTTTTTATGATTGTGCGCAATGTACACTTACAAGAAAATTCAGTCTTTGCCTCGTACAGCCTCCTACACAATAATTTCTTTTGCATTGCAATATTAAGTAGAATGCTATAAATACTGCCATTTTTTCATTAACATCTGATTGAATTATTTGACCTCAACTCAGGAAAGCACTTAAATATGTTTTATTTAGCATTTTAAGTATGTACTTAAAATTGAGTGCATGCTTACTTGCTGCCCTGAGTGGGAATACTTTTTCAGATTGTTCTTTGGTTTTGTCTCTTTCTTCTAATGTTTTATTTTCCAGAAATATACATGAGTGCTGTACTGTTAACTCTTTCGAGGACTTACATTTTTTGACCACCTCCAATGAACAGAGTTCTGACTTCTTCCCATTCCGTGGGTCTTTTTAGGTAAATGAATGTTTTACTCCCCAGAAGTACTTCCTTTCCTGCACAGCCAGAGTAGAGTGCCAAAATCGATTCTGTTAGACAGCAACCTGAGTTTAGGTCAGTTTGGCTACGAACAATTTGCTCTGAAAGATCTTTTTTTGAATTTTGAATTTTTATTTTTAGCTGTCAGCTAAAATGCCTTCCTTCGTCGTGATCTCCACTTTCTAACAGACTGTTGTCTAGTTTCCTTTTTTCTTTATAGAAAAGAGAGAAAATAATAGCAGACCTGGGCTTTGTGCTTTATAAATTTTGGGAAATCCTTCTGTTTAAATCCCTACCGCTTTGTATCCTCTGAATTTGAGTTCCATATTAAAAGAAAATTAGAAAGCTTAGTAGAAAGCCTTGGCAGAGTTAAGAGGTTTTGCTTCATGTGACACTGAAAAAAAAAAAAAGCTTCAGGTGATTTTGGAAAGAATACTATGGAGACATGTTTTGTCTCCAATTCCTCCTCACTCTTTAACACTTCGGTCTTTAATCAGCTGTAATTTTGGGAGTGATGTTCTTCTGTCTTCTCCCTTTAATACTGGCACACAGATAAGTCAGATAAGTTTATTTTTATCTTGGGAGGAATTCTGGGGAAGGCAAGGAGGGATGACATTCAGGAAAGAGCATATTCATAGGTATTTCAGCACCCAGCAAGTTCCCCATCAGTATCAGACAATGTATCCCCTCTGTTGTTGTTCACTTTAACCACTTCTTAGTTCTTCAGATTCGCTGCCTTTTTACTGTTGTGTACACAGAGCTGCCAAATACTGATACCCTTTTAGGTCGACAAGGTCACCCAAACCCCTGCCTTGGTTTCCTGTCTGCAAAATGAATGGAATAATTCCTGTCTTCTACTACTACTGAGATTCAGTACCTGAGTGTGTGTAGTGTTTTGAGAACATCTTCTGGAAAAGTATTGTTAAAGAGCTAGTGTGGAGCTGAATTGCAATGCACTTCCCCATCCGAGACTGTCATACTGCAAGAGAAATTTTTTGAGTTCTGGCTTGGCCTGTGACAGAAGAGGTGATCTGAGTTAGCAAGCCTGGACAACACATCTGACATGATTCAGATTTGGGACAAGGAGCACTATGTCCATACATACAGCATGTGTACGCACATGCATAAAATCATGGTCACAGGCTTCAAAACTGAGCTATATTGTGGCTAGACTTCCTGATAAATTGGATTCATAGTGCAGACAAGCCCTTTTATTGTTAGTTATTTTTTTTCCCGTTTTGTGTTGCAAAAATTTATTACAAATCTCACCCTACTGATGGCTTGAGGTTCATCCTGCTACTACTGCAGTCATTTCAATGTTACTGTCTCCTAAGAAGAAACTTCAATCTCCAAGATGGGAGAGAATCTGAATGCTTACGACACAAAACAGAAAGCAAGTAAGCGTACAGTCCTACCTTTCATTCACTTTCTTGATACTCTCAGAGTGCTGTGAATTCTAAGGGAAAGGAGTGGATATTGTTTGACTTCACTCGTTTGCCTAAAATGCATCTTTTTGGTGTTCTGGTCCACAGAACTAATGTTGCATATCTGCACAATGCAATTTGTAACTACCTGTACGTAGGTTATCTTTTTGTCACTTTAATACAATGACGTGGCCACAGAAAATCAGAAATATATTGCACAAATGCTTGTAACTTAATAATGAGTGTGGAATTACAAACTGTGACTTTCTGAGCTGTTTGATGTTGAGTCAAAGGGCTTGAACTGTAAAGCTCGTGTCCAGCTTTTTTTCAAATGCAGAATTTTTTAGACCTGTGGGTTGTGAGTTGGTCTGTGTTCTGCAGGCTGGCTCCTGCTGCCTGTAGTCAGAATAGAAGTGACTGCAAAACAAAGGGTGGATCTTCCTGCTGGTGGGCATGCAGAGGTATTGAACAGATTGAACGGCTGACTGTTGGCTTCTTGCATGCGTGAGCAGCTCTCCTGTTCACAGCCTTGCACCTTGGAGCATAATGAAACTTCAGGCCCTTTCTTTGCCTCCAAATCAGCCCAGTTTTCAGGCTGACCCATCATGTTTTAGAAGTGCCAATTCCCATGCTTCTACTTCTGCTTGCTGTTGGTATTCACCGTGTTTTACGTTCTTTCCAGAAGTTCTGTGTTAGTTATTCAAAAGTCACACCTTCTCCATAGTTATCCATGCCTCTTTCCCTTTCCACTTAAAATTCCAGTGCAGGGTCAGCTCTTGGTGAAGTTGTCTCAGGCTGCATTTTCCTCAGGAGCTATTCCTGTGTTACATATTGCTCTGAAGAGCTGTCAAGATGGAGCTTGGGCTAAAATCTAGGTAATCTCTGGTGTTTGTTTCATCCTATTAAAAGCCAGCTTTTATGTCTGAGACAGTTCCTTATTTCAGTGCACTCTTTTTGTGTATGTGCAAGTCTCTCACACTGGGCTTTCGCAAAGGGCCACTGAATATTTCTCCATGCTACTTACACCACGCATCTCTGGCTCCTTACTGATCTTCATATTTTAGGAGTAGTGTGAGGTCTACATCTGTTAGTCTTGCAACACGCTGAAGACTAGCTGTTATTTGCCTTTTATTGGCACAAGAAATATCTGAGCTATCCAGTTCAGAAAATTAAATTAGCACAAGCCTCATCTGAAGCTATGCCACATTACTCTTATTTTGTTATCTTCACTGTTCTGGATCTATAGAATAGTTCATTAAAACACCATCAGTAAACTCAAGAGAGAGCAAAAGTTGTTCACCAGGTCAGAGTCTCAGCTGGTTTAGATAATAAGCTGGTATTTGTTTGTTTCTTTTCTTCTGTTTCTAATACAATACTAATGCTTTACAGTATATTGTACAACATACCAAAAGCTGAGCCAAGTGTAATTCTTCAGATTTACCCTTCCCAAATGTGCAGCACAAACCAGCGATACTTACAGTCTTGACTCACTCAAAGGGGGAGGATTTTTAAAAGAAGAATCAACAAGAAAAGAAAAATGCCAATGAATTTCTTTTGGGGAGAGATTTTGGGAGTTTACAAGATCTACCACTCCATGCACAGAACTTTTAGTAGTCGACTGTTTCGACTACATTATATCTAGACATTGCCCAGCTGTAACACTGGAAAAGTCTTAAAACACTGGGTGTTTTTATCACTCTGCATGCAGTAAGTTCAAAGCATTAGCAAAGCACTTTTATGGGGTAGGCATTATGCCTACTTTGGAAAATGGAGTACAAAGAATTCATTGTATCACTAAGCTGTCACAGCTACTTAGTGACAGAGCCAGCATTAGGAAACATGTGGCTGGACTTCTCTCTCGTATTACCTCTTGAGAATTAATCAAGGTGTATGCAGAGTTTATGGTGAAAGTCTTAACTTCTTTTTTTTCTCTGCAAATGTATTTAGGGACAAAAGGATGAAGGTGGAAAGACACTGTGTTTCATGTTGGTGTCAAGTCTTTAGGGTCAATAAAACCAGACCGGCAGTAAATCCTAGTGTGGTATAAAAAATAACATCAATAAAATTTAAAACAGGAATTTGTTGGGCAGCTTCTACACTGAAGTGGATATCTAATATTCTGGAGGAGGAGATTAAGAAGAAGTAGGTGCAGTATAAGAAGTCCATAGCATGATACTCATTTCATTTATTCAACGTTAAGGCTTGGTACAGCAGTCATATATATATATATACACTTTTGAGGAACAATTTATTGTAAAACAAACTATAGTTATCCTTAATAAACTGAAGGTGAAGCCAATGGTAAAATGAATTTGTTGAACTAAGAATACTACTACTGAAAACACTTTTCTAGTTGCTGCATGTTTTGCTGTTCCAGGACTCCGCACAGCTAGAGGCATGTGCCGTAACTGGCATTATGTCTGCAGAAGTTGTGACATAAGGCATTTTGCAAATTAGCGTATCCCAAAACACGGAAGAATTTTTACCAAGTTTTGAAAATATTTGAGCAATTATCTTTCACCTGTCACACACTCTGCTCTGCTGCTGCACTTTGTTTTGAAGTCCAAGCATCTTGTTGTAAATTATTTTTATCTTTGCCTTAAGAACTCTACAAATTCATCCTATCCTTCCGTGAGAAAGTCTCTTCTGGGTCACTGTCTCACCAGTGAGAGGCATGGCAATCCCAACACATAGGATCCAGCGGCTTCTATTCTCCTGTCCCATTCTCCAGATCTGAAGATATGCTTCCAGTCTTACCTGTTGCTGTTTCACTCCTGGTTTTCCACAGTGTTTGCTGTGGAAAGCAAGCAGTGTCCTGAAACGATCCTGTCCCAAAACACATCTTTATCCTAGGCTTCCTTTCTCACATGTTTGCCCATATCTGTCTTACTTATCTTATTGGAAGAACAGCTACTCCAGGAGGGGGACTACAGAAAGCCTGTTGCTAAACATCAGCTATCCATACTAGAGCATAATTTGCTTCTCTTCAGTTTTTCTCAAAATTGAATTAAAGAAGTTAGTTCCTAACATTACTATATTTGCAGTTTAATATTGAACTCCACAGTGGAGGCTCAGTTGCAGTTTCTTGAGAAATACTTCAGACTAATCTGTTATAATGGAATCCAAGGAAAATGCATGATCTTGTGAATTTTAATAGCAAATATGTGAGATGATATAAAGAGCTTCTAGTTGCAGTGAGCAATTAATCTAGAGCCTCATCAAAATTGCAACTGAATGTCCAGAAGACATCAGCTGTTTTTGGCTATTGTATGTGTAGTTTGTAGGATGCACAGCATGAATCTCAAAAGATGTGATCCAGCTGTGTTCACTTGGGTTAATTTGAATGATATGAAAAAATAATTTAGTTCTCTTAAGTTTAATTCTCCAAGAGTAGGTGCTTTGTAAATGGGAAATATCAGAAATCTTGTCCTAACATTGTTTACTATTACTGAAGGGGGCACAATCTATTTTTCATCACCTGACAACAACTCCCAACATTTCTGTAGTTCCAGTAGCAGGTATGATGGTGTTTCCAAATAGTTGAATAAATCTCTTATTTTTTGTTCTTGACATTTCCAAAAATTTACGTATAACTAAGATACCAGTAAAAGAGAAAAATAACACTGGTAGACCTAATCTAATTTCTGGTAGAATTAATGCAGATGTTCTCAGTTATCACCAACATCCAAATGAAATTATCTTTTTTTCCCTCTCTTTTAGGGGACACCTTTGGGCTTGGATTGATTTGTTGTTTTTGTGTGTGTGTGTGTGAATTTTACTGTTATCAGTCCCATTGTGATTTATCTTAATATTGGGGTAAGGTTTGCCAAAACAACCTGCAGGACTGATCTTCCCTGCAAAACAAATAACATGCTTCTACGGTGCTGTCTTCTGCACATATTTAAGCTGTGACCTTGAGGAGTGGGTTGTTATCCCAAGTAGTGAAAAATTAC
Organism: Numida meleagris; assembly: GCF_002078875.1. Lineage (NCBI taxonomy): Eukaryota > Metazoa > Chordata > Aves > Galliformes > Numididae > Numida > Numida meleagris. The sequence continues at coordinate 29,177,595 of NC_034414.1, read as the reverse complement.
CTTGAGTATAGCTTCAAAGGTGTGTGATTTTATTTGGATAATCTCAAATACTATTTTTTCTCTATTAACCAAAGCCAAAGGGGGATGTGTCATGCTGTGGTCTCAGCACAGAATGGCTTCTTGCATTTTTCTGAGTTCATTTTCCATTCTGAGTCCTAATTTTCTAAGAGGTTTCTAATGATTCACATTTCCAATTTGTTAGATATGTAAATAGAAATTCGTCATTCTAAAATTTGAAAAAGCTCCAATTTTATCAGGGAAATACTGACTAACTCTATTTCCTAAAGAAATAATTAGGAGAAATAGGATGCAGAGGCCAAGATAGTCCAGAATTTTAGTGACACTACTTTGAGCCACAAGGTATTTCCTCCCCTCCTCCCCCCCCTACCAAATATTGATGAGAAGAGACATGGCTGATTTATGTCCCCTCTACTCTTCTTTCCTCTGGATGATATCAGATCAGACATGTTTGGAAAACAATAATATGCACTCATGTATTTTGTTCTGCTTTATAATGGACTGTTGATCTATAAGTTGTAGACTCTCGCTATATTATTTATTTGTCTTTCCCAGTATGCTTTCATGGAATCAGCACTTAGGATAACCAAACTACTGAGTAGCAAGGCTTCACAGAGTGCAATAAGAGATTTCCAAAAATGCCAGTAAAACTTCATGGTACACTAAACCATTGTACATTTTGAATAAGTTGCTTTTTTTTTTTAGGATAAATTCCTTAAGAATACCTTAGTTTATAAAAATGTATTAAGTGTTATTAGTGGTAGGAAGGTAAAGTTTAAAGCTCTTACATTTAAATTTGCAAGTTTAAGAGATAGAGGAAATGCACCCAATCAATTTTCCCTTGCATAAAAGGATTGCAAAATATTTCAAGTATCAAAAGCTGGATGGTAAAACTTCCAGTTCAGTTGGGCTAAAAGATATTGACTATTAAAACAGCCACAGCCTGGTGTTCAGTCTGCTGTAGCTGGCTTATTTTTCAAGTCTGTTGCATTTTTAGGGAGTCTGAAGCTGTTGATGACTTTGAAATATTACGGATATTTTTGGTAGAAATAGATTACTGGCCAAATTGCAGATTAGGCTGAAAAGGGTGTAAAAGATCTCTGTAATGCATTGTTAATATGTACCTACAGCATGTAGTACGTACAGTTCACAGCTGTTTGTTCTCACTTATTCTTTCATATATTTCTGAGTCTGAGGTCACAGAGAAGCAAAACTTGTGGTGGCTTAGGAGGGGATGCTGGCTTAGCAGATGGGTATTTTGTTTTCTAGATGATTTCTGCTCCCTTTTCCAGCCATTGCAGCTATAAAGAATGATAACTGAATTTTGCTTAACGCTCTGAAGTAACCAGGGATCGATGTGGGCCTTAGTTGCACTAAGTGACTGACAAGTTTGTTCCTTCCTGCTTTCTTAATAGCCACCTCATTTTGAAAAAAATTATTGGTGTATTGGTTAGTCAATCTTCTGTGCAATAGCAGTTACTACCCTCATACTCTACAGACCTTTTAAACTGCCTTAGACAAATTGCGGATGGAGTCATATGTCCAAATTCTCTGTTATTCTTGTCTTCAAAATTGACCGACGGTTATATACAGTGAAGTAAAACTACATAGTTGTTTAAGGGTAGCCATTATGGGTCAGTATAAATAGCCAATCTGTGTCCAAAATGCATTCAGTGAAAGTCAGCAACTACCACAACACAGCAAGAAAAGAGAACGTCTTTAATGAACATTGTAGAAAAAGTGTGCCTTGTAATCCTAGAAAAGAATTACTTCGCTTCTGTGACAATGATAGAATACATTGAGCACTGAAGGACATGAACCATGTGATGCTCTCTGGTGCTTGTAGACATCTGCCTGTAAAGGCTGATTAAATAGAGGGTAGTTTTTGGACCAGGGAGAGCCAATAGTCCTGTAGTCCCCCGTTGCCTGTTTAAAAAGTAAATGGGAAGGCTCCAGTGCTGCAGGGCAGGCAAATAAATGTGGTTTGTTGGGGAATTAACACTGAATTGCTGAAGGAAATTCTAGCACCTCCTAAAGCTGCTTTGTGCTGCTTCCTTGAAGCACCAAGGAGCAGCCTGAGCAACCACTGTCCTCCCTCGAAAATGTTGGCACAGGGTCACAATGTGGAATAAGATGGGGTTAGGGAAAGTGTTTTAAAATGGCTCAGAAAAGCTGTGTAATTACAGAAGCCCATTGAGTTGTCCCAGTTTGCTTCCAAGACATGAGTTTGCTGTGTCCCACTGTCTTGAAGGCTTCGAGGAATTAATTGGGTGGAATCTACAGAATTAATTCAATTAATGACATTGAGTCGTGCCTTACATGCTATACCTCTCCAAACTCGCATATCTGTAATGCTGCCTTTCTGATGGGCTTGTCAAAGCATCAAATAAAAATGCTGGTACTGCTAATTATCTGCTTGAAATAGGCCATGAGCCCTAAATAGGCCTTTGTTAAGAGCATTTCATTAGTTAATTCGTATTCCCATTTAGTTGTTAGGAAATAAACTAGATATAGAAAGGTGTAGAAAACAAATAAAAGCTAAAGATAGAAAGAATTATAAATACATAGCTTGCTGGATAGATACTAGTTTGCTCTGAGGTGTCCTGAGGTGTTCATTTGAGTGTGGGCCCTTTGAATCTACCTGGTGGATCCAGGGTTTAGGACTGGTGGTAATGGCTGCTGATACCTTTAGTAAGTTCACTTATTTTCTGAACATTTGTCTCTACGTCAGCAAACAGGAGTAACAATACATTTATTCCCTCAAAGGTATTGAGATTTAATGTCACTGAACTTAGGAAGGGCTTTGAAAATTTGAGGCACTGGACAAAGCAGGGGGCGTGTGTGGCCTAAGATCTGCACTTGGCCAGCGAAAGCAAGGAGCGTTAGCAGCTGCTGAGGAAAGCTAGCAAGTGCGAATAAACTAAGCTGTATTTTTCACTGAGGAAAAAGGAAGTGTAGATTCTGACTTTCTTGCAGCTCTGTTAAGGAGCAGGAGTTGTGTCTAGCTCTCCTCTCAGCCTGGAGCATGGCGGTGTGGAAGAGCAGAGGTGAGGCACTGTGTGACTTAACCAACATTCTGGACAATGCTGCGTTCTCCCATCAGTCAGAAACAAACGAAACAACCAAAAGCCCTTTTGTTGAGAACGGTGTGAGATCTAAGAGTGAATTCAAAATTTTATTTTTTTTATAAGACAATTTGATATGCATCAGAAAATTCCCATTTAAGCTATGCTGTTTGCTGCTTGGAGAGTGAAGCAGGTCTTGGCTTTAAGATCTGTCAGGAGGTGAAGTGTTTTTCCTGCAAGGTTCTCCCCTTCAGCTCAGCTAGAATCAGGCCAGAGGCTTTTACAGAGGTACATAGCTGACTTGGTAAAGGAATAAGGTGGATTCAGAGAGCTGTCATTATGCAGAGGTTGCAGGGAAGGGTGGAGGAGCAGCAAGGCCTGTTGAAACTAACACAGAGCTCTGGGCTGCTGGCAGGGCATGAAGGAGGGTGGCATTTCTTCTTGGGGGATGGCTTACGCATGTCTCTGCAGACAGGTCTCTACAGGCTGGGGAGCACATAGTACAGGATGTGAAGGCCTTCCGGGCACACAAACCCTTTTCATGGAGTGGGGCAGCACAAGGGTGCAGCAGTGCAGATTTTGAAGGTTACGTTTGTGTTGGCTGCATTCCTTGTTCCCAGAGGAGGAAAGGCTAAAGACCTCAGGCTATCTCTGGGTGGTAGCTGTTTCAACTTAAAGGCGTGTAGCTGCTTGAGAACAGCATGCTTTTGTTTTGTTTCTTTTTTCTCCTGGTGGAAGTTTTATCAATTTATTATGATAATTTTTAAGCAATTGGTGGAGATGTAAGACTTGCATAACTTTGTACTTTTCCTATGCAAAGCAGAGTAAATTGGATGTAAATACTGTGGTCAGTTTCTGAAAGATTCCTTGGTTTCTTCCAACTCCTATTTATACTCAGTGAAATCCAGTGCCTATAAAATTACTGCTGCTGAGAATTGCCTTACTGAAGGAGGAAAAAGAAGTTTGGATAGATATACCTGGCAAAGCAGGAGCTGGAAGTCCTGTCCTGGGAGCTCTAATATGGTTGCAGCTAGTAGCAATGTGTCTTGTGGAAAAGGTCTCTAATCTTCTTTTTTCTAAAAGGTGCTTGTGAGTCTTCTAGAGAATCATTATGTTCATGTTTTCATGCCGTTGAACTGCTAAATCAACCTTTTATTCCCGAATGTGTTGCACATGAAAATAGGAACAGATGAAATAACAGTGAGGCAAGGACAACACCTGTTTGTTGTTTATAGGATTAGGAAGTGTTTCTCATTAAGTTATCAGTGGTATATATGCGTGTGCATGTCTGTTATTTGGGGAATTGTGCCAAATTCTGGTGACTTTAGTTGAGAATATGAATTCTAACAACTCACAAAGACAAACTTGTCTTTGCCTTTAGTGAGGGTAGCTACCATGCCTTCCTATCTGAAAACATCCACTTAACATGAGTATCACCATTCCAGCCTATGCCTCTGTCATGTATAAATGTGTGACTTTTGTTTCAATTGATTTGTATTAGCAGCAATTACTAAATGTAAGCACTTGTCTGTTGTTTGCGTTGTTCTTTCTTTGTTAGCCCACAACCATTTTAGTACAATAGGTAAATACCTTTGTTATTTAGGTCTTGATCAAGCATCAGAAGCAGCATTTGATTTTGAGCATATCAATTTCATTTGTTACAAGGTATTTTTTGCTTGTGATGACTGGGCTCTGTAGCATGCTTGGTGTGGTCTTCAATCTTCCCTACAGAAACTCAATGTGCTGAGGCTGATGGCCAGATCAGCCTGGGAGTATGGGACTCCTACTTGAAAGAGTAGTGACTAGATGCAGTGATTTTCTTGAATTTCAGAAGACATTGGATTTTCTCTCTTTTATATACTTTGTGTGAGTCAAAATAGTTTGTTTTCTAAGAATGAAGATATACGCTGTCTTTTATCTCGTAATAGTTGCGATGTAAATATGCTTGGTTTGGTTCTGGAGCTCAGGACTGTCAGTTTCAGTAGTGTGGATGCTTTTCATCAGAGAAGCCACCTCTCCTTTGGGATGAGCACCTGCTGAGCAGCACTGCACTTGACATTTGCTCTTGAAAACTCTCATTTTTTGTAGGAACTCTGAGTGTTGCAGTTTAGACTTTGCCTCTTTCTACCTGATTTCACTAAAAATGCTCAGTTTTATAAAAGGTTTTTTCCTTGTGAATATTAGGTACAAGTCCTGCTGAACTCATTAGGAACTCTGAACAACTCCTGTAGTAAATCATGCTGATGCTGAAAAACATCTCCCTGATGAAACAGGAGCCAAAGAAAAAGCTGATTCAGTGTGTAGCCTAGTTGAATTTTACAAGTACCCCGCTACTTTGACAAACTGCTAATTCAGAGTTCTTCCTCTGGATAGAGTTATGCTGGTTTCAAGGAGCTACAGCAGGTTCCTAAGGAGAAAGCTGTGGTTCTCACAGCTGTTTTGAAGTGTGCTACCTTCACTCCAGTTTTCTTCTGTTTCCAGGCTTGCTGCCTGCCCCATCTGGCTTTGTGGTATTGCTTGATGTGCTTTCCCTCCACTGGTACCCACACACTGCACCACTGTTTTGACCTGTTCCTGAATGCCTCACTAAAATCTCTGTGCTTCAGGGAAAGGGAGAGGTTCCTTCCTGGAACCTGGACTGGTGTGAAAAATGGCTGGGGAGCAGTAAAACTTCCTTTCTTTCTCCTCCAGCATGCTGAGTCAGCACCTCAGCCCTGCTGACGGTCATTCTTACCTAATATTCTCTACAGACATTGAGTACAGTGAAAACTACAAAACACGTGGACTGATAGGGGTGGAGTAGTTTGAGATTATTGCAAGTCGTCTTCATGTGCTTGCTCCTCCAACTCAGCAGGAAGACTTTAATAAATGTTTGCCTAAATAGCATTGCTTGCAAAAAGGGGAATTCTGCTCTATTCTTTTAACAAATAGTCATTTCATGAGAGGTTGCTTTTTCTTCCTCCTCTCTTGGTACATTCCTGAAGACTTTATACCTTTGCTGGTTACTGATTGATAGTTCTGCACTGCGCTCCCTTTAATTTTGCAATAAACTAACAAGGAGGCTGAGACCACAAAGTTTACAGAAAATGACTTATTTACTCAATCAGATTTACAAGGATGACAAAGTCAGATTTAGTAGTTCCAGTGTGGTCCTAGGAAGGGCAGGAGGAGTACTTGAAAAACTGTACTGTATAAATAATCAAACAGAAAATAGTTTGCTTATTCTTCCATGTAAAGCAATCATGTTTCAATGCCTAGGCCAACTCTCTCCCAGGACCCGCAGAAGCTTTCAGCATAAGCAGGAATTACACTATTCCCAACAAATACTGGTGGTGGAAGCTTACATACCTTAAATAAGTGTTTTTATTTTTCTATTGTATTTCCAGAAAACTGACATTGAAATTGGCTTTGTGCTGAAATCGCACCAGTGGAAGGAGATGCTATTTTCACCATGTATTAATTGTAGCATTAGCAGTGACCTGTCTTAAACAGGAACACTGCTTTCCTAGAGAATTTCTTGTTTCCATTCCTATAAAGATAAGGGAGATAATCAGAGAAGTAGGCATTTTTTTAAGCTAAAATTAGGAACTTGAAAATGTGTTCCCTCTATTTCTTTGTGTTTCTCTTCAGTAGCTTCACCAGCTGCAAGTGAATAGACTGAAGGGTCAAAAGGTTTATTGACTTCCATTGGAAACTGTCTGGAGCAAATTTCCAGTGTTACTGAACTATCTAGCTGAATTTTTGTCTTTTTTTGCAGTAGAAGGTGTTTTCATGTACAGTCATGGGCTGAAGAAGTCCTGTGTTCTTCATTTGTTGCCAGGGTGACAGGAAGCAGTAGCAAAACCTTCTTACCTGTTGCATGTGTCAGGACAGAGTTGTGTGCAGAGAAGTATAATGATTTTTGTGACTGTTAATGCCATAGGTAATGAAAGTACCTCTGGTAATAAAAATATTTTGTTCCATTAATTGATGTTAAAAATAGGAGCTGCTATTCAAATACTATGTATTTTAGTGTGATAACATTAAAACATTACGTAGCAACTTTTTTATTGTTGAGTGTTCTGCTGGAAGAAAATAAACTCATGATGGGCATTGAACCTCTGAAGTGGAAGCTATGCTTGGCTGGTAATGATGTCCAGTATCTGTGGAAAGGAACCACAACAGAGGCAACTTTTCCTTACCTACTCAGACTGTGGATTTGGCAAGTCTCCTGTTCTAAACAGGGTATATCTGATCTGTACTTCAATGGCAGATCTCCAAGGAAAAGTTGAGGAAGTGCTACTGTTAATTCAGTGCAAGGCACTCTTTCTAGTAAATCTGCTTGGACTTGTGACCCCAAACAGTTTCCAGCCACTGTTTTGCATTGAGAGGCAGTTTCTTTCAAATGTGGCCTCTAGCAGACCAAAGGAAAATATTCTAACCTTCACTCACCTAACACGGGTTATCTGTAAAATATGGAGACATTAAGATCAGAACTGAGTACTAAATGTTCTTCTTTGAAATATAAGGAATCATCGAATGGCGTGGGCTGGAAGGGACCTTAAAGACCTTCCAGTTCCAGCCCTGTACCATGGGCAGGGCTGCCTTCCACCAGCTCCAGCTGCCCAGGGCCCCATCCAACCTGGCCTTAAACGCCTCCAGGGATAGGGCACCCACAGCTTCTCTGGGTGGCTGTGGCAGTGCCTCACCGCCCTCTGAGTACAGAATTTCTTCCTTATGTTTAATATAAATCAGTCTTCTTTTAATTTAGAACTACACCCACGAAGGAGCTGTTTCACTCCATATCTCTTTTGTCTACCTGTATATTTTCTCCATATCATACTCGGGCTTATTTTTAATTGTCTGAATATATTTCCTCCCATCTCAAATGATATTCGTATATCCATTTCAAAATAATGGAATTTAAGTACATCGTTTAGATTGATGAAGGAGAGTTTGGGGAAAAGTTAATATATTCTTTAGATGTAGAGTCACGTGCTATGAACACTCAGGACTTCAAACAATGTCTGTAGGATTGGAGAGTGCTGAAAACATATGGCTTTGCATGCCAAAGTATCATTGACCACATTTTTAATCTAGGAAAAATTAAATAAACCTTTCAAATTTCCAGTAAGGGTATGTCATTGGAGTTTTGAGCCTTTATAAGAAGATGTATGTATCCGGGGAAGTTCTCTAAATTAGAGTGTCTTACCTTTTTTATTTGGAGATGGAGGTGAATAGGGGTCTGCTTTTCTCCTTGTGTTAGCTCGTAGCTTGTGTTCGAGTCAGTGAGAGTTTGGAGCACTGTGCACACCTGCAGAATGAGATTCAAACTGCTTTATGTTGTGTGCACAGAAATAAATATTGGTTGATGATACAGGAATGCACAGCTGCACCTGATGGAAGAATTTTGCAGTAAATGAGGCTGCAGAAGTGTGACGAAATTTAATGCCACGTTAAGTGCTTAGCTACCAGACTCTTGATTTCTACTTACAGGAGAGCTGAATGTATCTGTTGGCTCTGCAGGCTCACAGAAATGAAGAGTGATTTTCAGTTAATTCCAAAATAAGCGTTCTATACATGCATATGGCTTCATCTCAGAGGAAGTGTTCATATTCAAGATAGTATTTAAACATGTATTTAATCAGTGTTTAGCTATCAATGATGTAATGGAACTAAGAATACACTTAATTCCCATCCTCAGAACAAGTGAGAGAGGAGCATTTACTTGGCTAGGACTGTGCCTTTTTAAAGTCACTTTTTAAACAGGTGTCTAGGATATTGTTAGTGTTGAATGGTTACTGAAGGACACATCAGAAGTTGAAAAGTAAATTCAGAAGTGTAACCAGAATTAAACATAACAGGTGAAAAAAATGTACAGTCCTACAGCTAACAGAGCTGTGGAGGTCCCAGTTGAAGAGGAAACCAAAATGTCTGAAAGAATTAAAAAAAAAAAAGCAGTTGAATTTGTTCTTTTTGTGTTTTGTTTTAAGAATGAACTTTAAATATGGTAGCTTTTCTTTAATATGTGATACATAAATAAAATACATGATGGCACAGTGTAAGATTATCTTGGCACAGGTTTGGGATGACTACATTGCTTACAGAGCTTTTGACACTTGAGAATAATGTGATCATTGCAAAAGCTTGCCAATGAAAACTTCTTATCCCACCAGTATGTATGTGCATGGAAGTTTTTGTTAGTGTGTTCTGTTTCAGCACATTTCTTAGTACTGATTGAGGAAAGCTTTCAGTTCTATGCTGCCAGAATAGCCTCTATGGATTCAGATGTTGTGACACAGTGAAAACGAGCAGCTGCAATCTGTTCAGACGGATAGGGCTTGCATCCCATTCTTTATCTTTCCCTGCTCTTAGCTGCCCACTTATTTCATTTGCCTTGAACCAGTTTCCTGTGTGTTTGGCAGTATTGCAAGATATACCTTGAGAACCTTAGTCTAGGTGCAAGACCAAATACAGCTGTTATCTACCACGTGTGCATTCATTGCAGTGTTCATAAATGCCCTGTCCCAGTGGTGCAACCTATGGTTAGACTGGGCAGGGTGGTGGTAACCAGCTGAAGTTCCAGCAGAGCTTGCAGACTGTGGCAGAAGAGCATGATAGACGTTACTGTGGGACTCTGATGGTCCTGAACTCCTTTGAGTAGATCAAGACTTGACTTAGAAGCTTTTCAGTTTAGTCCTGACTGATCCAGTCCATAGAGCTCTCAGGCAGCACCATGCCTGCTCCCAAACAGAATTGGGTGGGCTGAAATGAGTTTGGAGGAAGAGTGGCAGCCTTGGAAAAGGCTGTGTAGACTCCATCACATCTTTGGTAGCTCACATTGTGCTGGCTGGCAAGGATGCAGTGCCACCACTGTGGTTATGATTATGATCTGACAAGAGCTTATGTGGGATCATTAGAAAAGGAAAATAGTGTCATGTCATACTACTTAGTGTTAGAAAGCAGGAGGAAGGCATGATCAGAGGGAGGGGAGGCGCGATGGAGGAAAGAGCAGATAAATTTGTCATCCTTTTAGCAGTATCAACCTATTAAATTATCCCAGTAGCATCATGAAACCACATCCAGTAGCATGTAGGATTGTTGTGGTTTAACCTGGCAGGTGGCTCAGCACCACACAGTCATTCACTCAACTCCCCCTTCCCAGTGGAATGGGAGAGAGATTTCAAAAAACAAAGTAGAACCTGTGGGATGAGATAAAACTATTTACTAAGATAGAGAAAAGGAAGGATAATGGTTATGACTACATATATATATATGACTGTCTATAACAAGTGATCCACCACCTGCTGCCCAATGCCCAGCTACCCCCTGAGCAGCAGAAGGAAAAAAGATGAACTCCCACCCCTTTCAAAACTTTCCTTCCACATGATGTCCTATGGTGTGGAATATCTCCCTGGCCAGTTTAAGTCAAAACTCCTGATTCTGCCCCCTCCCAGCAAATTTTGCCTCCTTTTGTTGGTAGGGCAGTGGCAGAAACTGAGAAAACTAAAACATCTTTGGCTCTGTACAGCACTGCTCAGCAACAACTGGAAACATCAGTGTGTTATCAACATTGTTTTTCTCCTAAAACCAAAATATAGCATCATACCAGACACTATGAAGAAAAGCAACTCTGTTCCATCTGAAACTAAGACAAGGATTCCAGCTTCCCTTCCTCTCATGTCAGATACAACTGAAAACGGGCTGTTTCACAAAGAGTTTGTCAAGAGTGGAGACTGTTCTCAGTGCAAGTATGAGGATCATCTCGATTCTTTAAAACAACAAAAAACCCTACATACATTAGATTCTGCAGCTTCTATCAAACATCTAAGCAAAGACCAGCTGTAATCGCAGAAACTGCAGCCACTTAGAGGTCCAAAATTGGTGAGGGTCAGAGTAGGAGGTTGTCTGAACACTGTGCCTGTGCCTGAAGTATCCCAGTCCTTGCCTGGGCTGCTCTCTGCCGTCCTGGTGCTATAAAGATTAATTCCCCTTCTCACCTCTGCTTGTCTGTTTGCAGGTTATCTTGACGAATCAGATTACCACATCATTGAGCAATGGCCTTGCAATCCCAGCAGACCTAGTGTCTCCAGCTTATGATTTGTCCCTGTCTGAAGGTAAGAGATCCCTCCTCTTAGAACTGAAACTCTATACTGACACAAACGTCCACTGTAACTTGTAGTCTTCAGTATGATGTATAGAGGTCTATGACAGTCAAGTTATCAAGTCTAGCATAAAACAAAGAGAACAAGGTTTTTTTTCAATTACTTAGAAAATTCATTTAAAAAAAAAAAGAAAAACTATTAACTGACCCTTTCTAAGGGCCTGGAACAAATTTTCAAGCTGTGTTCATTTGTATAATGTGTTAGTCAATGTTCTACTTTCATTCGCATACATTTAAGATGTTATTTTTCTCCTTCTGGAGCTGTAACTAGAGTTAATGCACAGGCTACAAATTTAATTTTTTAATGATTATTGATGATTCCAAAGAGAAACAACTGGACATAAAGGAAGGGCAGCAAATACTTATTCCTGTTCCTTGTATTATGCTTGTCCAGCTTTTCAAACTCAGTGCCCCAAACTGCAAGTCTCAATATTGTGTGAATGTAATAAGAGCTTTTTGTGTGATGCCATGTACTGCTTTACATCTTCATGTAATGTAATACAATAATTTCGACTCTTCCCACTTGAATAGCCAGAATGCCCTCAATTAGGGACAGATACAGAGGAGTTTGTTATTTAGAGTTATGCTCAACTGCAGGCTAAATGTATGATGATAAGCAATGCTCACCTTTCCTGCAAAGGCATAATAATTGAATGTAGAATTTCTACTTTGTATAATATGGTTATTTCCTCTCTTTCTCTCTTTTCTGAGCTTCCTGGTGGCTCTGGTCAGCTTAACTTTGTTCTGGTTGATCACAGCAGCCCACTCAAGCTTGTCTGACTTAATGTAAGAAAATTTGGTGGCATTGGTAAAAGCTGCCATTATTTCTGCAACTCAGTAGATGAGAGGAAGACGTTGAACATATATTAAATGGAATGTCAAAGAGCAGCAGATAACTCCACTAATGCTTTAATACTGACTGATATTTTCAATTCATAATTTTGTCAATATGAGGCTGGACAAAACATGGCTCATTAAACAATTATGAAATTCTGCTTGTGGGTTTTGTTGACTCCATCTATTGATAAAGCATCTCTCAATTTCGTTGCTTGAATTTCATTCCCTATCTCCATCAGAGAGTTGAAATTTGGTAACTAGATTTGGAAGGGAGAGACATCGTTTTTCAACTTTATGATTTCTTTCTTGGCACAAATATGTTACACGTTGCCTGATTAAATGCTCTGGATCATGGTGGTTGTGCTTTTCTTTGTACTCTGGAATTGCTGTGTATGAGCTTCCTCAGAAAAGGAAGGCATAGGTAACTCTGAAGAAGTAAAAACAAAATATATAATCAGCAAAGCATACTTTGTTCTTGTGATTAAAATATTTGAAGAGTCTTTGGAAGAAGTTGTAATCCTTTGAAATTTTCCTGCAAATGTGAAAGATCATAGACTCACGGAATCATTAAGGTCAGAAAAGATCCATCACCACCGTACCCACTAACCTATGTCTCTAAGTACCTGAACACCTCCAGGGATGATGACTCTACTACCTTCCTGGGCTGCCTGTTCCAATACTTGGCCACTCCTTCAGAGAATAAATTTTTCTTAATATCCAACCTGAACCTCACCTGGTGCAGCTTGACGCCATTACCTCTTGACTTATCGCTAGTTATCTGGGAGAAAAGCATAACCCCTACTTTGTTACAACATCATTTTGGGTCATTGTGGAGAGTGATAAAGTGTCTCCCTTGAGCTTCCTCTTCTCCAGATTAATAATCCCACTTCCTTCAGCCACTCCTCATAAGACTTGTGCCCCAGACACTTCACAGCTTTGTTTCCCTTCTTTGGACACTCTCCAAGACCTCAATGTCTTTCTTGTAGTGAGGGGCACAAAATTGAACACAGTACGCGATGTGTGGCCTCACCAATGCTGAGTGCAGAGGGACAATCACACTATTTCTGATACAAGCCAGGATGCCATTGGCCTTCTTGTCCACCTGGGTGACCTGCTCGCTCATGTTCAGCCAGTTTTTGACTAATATCCCCGGATCCTTTCAACCACACATCTTTCCAGCCACTCTGCCCCAAGCCTGTAGCACTGCATGAGGTTGCTGTGACCAAAGTGCAGGACCCAGCACTTGGTCTTGTTGAAGCTCATACAGTTGGACTCAGATCATCAATCCAGCCTTTCCAGATTCCTTTGTAGAGCCTTCCTACCCTCATGCAGATCAGCACTTCCTCCCAACTTGGTGTCGTCTTCAAACTTACTAAGGATACACTCAATCCCCTCATCCAGATCATCAATAAAGATATTAAACAGGATGAATCTCAACACCAATCCCTGGGGAACACCACTAAGTGACCAGCTGTCAGCTGGATTTAACTCCATTCATCACTACTCTCTGGGCCCAGCCATCCAGAGTACACCTGTTTAAGCCACGAGATGCCAGCTTTTCCAGGAGAATGCTGTGGGAGACAGTGTCAAAAACTTTACAAAAGTCCATGTAGACTCCATCCATAGCTTTTCCCTAATTACCTAGGCTGGTCACTTGGTAATAGAAGGAGATCAGGTTGGTCAAGATGTGCAGTACTGTATATGAGCTGTACTTCTGAAATCTTGACTGTGTAAAAGATGACATGATTTTTGTGAAAATGACAGCTTATTGATGTCTGAACTCTCTACTGTCATTGTTTTTCAGCTTTTAACCCAAGAATCAGTGAAAAGGTGTTGGTTGTCTGCGTGTATATTATTTGCTTTGTTTCTGTCATTCCTTGTTTTTAATTTAGAGACTGAAGTGTTAACATGTGCCAATATGGCTCTCATTGAAAATGGAAGCCTTTGTTTAACTTCAGAAACAGAACAGCACAGTCAGCAGCGATGCAAGCTTCTTTAGTAATTCAAGTTTTATTGAGGAATACAGGTGCATTAAACTTCTTTCCTCCTCTCCCTTCCTTCACTCTTTTGTAGACTAACATTGAGAGAGCTGGTATTTACAAGCTGTGGTGTATAATGGGAGAGCACAGTGCTTCTCCACAGCAATGGTTTTCTCCCATCCTTCTCATCCCATACCACACTTACCTCTGGATTTCCAGTTTGCATCGGTTTTAACCCCTGTTGTCTACCTGTGAGGTAAAAGGTAATTTGAGGTCAATTCAAATCTCTATTTATTTTACTATCAAAAAATACAAGTATGTCTTGTATTTTTCATTTAACATTGTCATGTTGAACTGTTCTGAGAAAATCCCCAATAATATTTCACATTAGCTATCAAACAGCTTGAGAGTAGTACTACTTCAGTCTTCTGACAATCTTGAATACATCAAGAGTCCTTAATAAATTAGTCTTCCGTGATTGGTCTGATATTCATAATATTTACTCCTATTTTGCAAGGAAGGAGTAGTTAGGTGAGTAGCCCATGCACATAAAGCAAATATGTTGCAGTCAATAATAGACACCAGATTCATGACTGTGTTCTTACCTCATTCTTCCTTTTCACTCATCACTAACATAAGCTGAGTTTGAACCAGTGACCTAGATGTGAAAGGACTCGTAACACATTATTAGTTCTGTAAGCAAATCAGACCTCTTGGTTTGTATATGTCTAATATGTTGTTTTAATCCTATCTGAAATCAGTCCTTCGCTGTAAATGGTTTGCTAAAAGGGTGATCTTTCTTAGAGGCAGAAATGAAAATTTCAAACTGAATGTGTTGTTAGAAAGAAATGGAATGTTACAGTGGCTTTTGTTTTTGCTTCTAATCATGCTTTGGAAGGGAATTTCGTGGGTTACGTGTTAGATTAGGCAAGGAACCAAGGATGCTGTTCATTTGATGTGTGACAGAAGGTTAATCTGATGAGCAAGCTGAAAGGACATTGTCAAGCTGTTTCAGGCTCAAAGTTTGTCTTCTTTAAAATCAGAATCTAATACATGAAAACTTGTGTCCTAAAAACGTTTTTTATGAGAATAATAAAGGTTTTTTAAAAGCACTGTGGATTGTAAAATCTCCCCCACTTAAGTAGCAATGTAAGAGCTGTTGAACTGTGCTTGTTGGTACTTCTTGTAGGAAATGGTTGTATTCAGATAAATGCCCAAAGCTGTGCATACTTCTACTTTAAGACAGAAGAAAAATGCTTGTCTTGCTACAAATTAATGTTGAATAAACTAGAAAAGTTTGTGTACCTATGGACTGAGTCCTTGCATTCATTTGGCCTTTACTTATTTGCCAGATTATCATCTGAAGTTCAGTAGGTTTCTCTGCCACTTTAAAAGATTCAGGCACAGAAGACTGTCACTTCTTTTCTGGAAGACAAACTCATTTTATATTTATTAGACATACTGTTCTTATGTAGCCTCCTTGCAAACACTGTCATCATAGGGGACAGACTTGATGGAGCATGATGTGAATGCTGCTATTTCCTTTTATGCTTGCTTTGTGGATTAGCTTTTTAGCTGTTTTAGTAAAAGAAAAGTTTGAGATGCCTTAAGATTAATTTCAATTATGGAGGTGGTCAGACCAGCCCACAACTATCATTGGATTTCTAAAGGTGCCTTAAAGAATTAATAATTGATTATTTAAATGTGTAACAATTACACCTTACCCTCAATTAAAATAAACGACTCTCTAATAATGAGAGAGATTTAAGCTGCATTAGGCTAGGGGATTAAGCCATTATTTGTGACTGTGACTGTACTATTTTTATTTTTGCAAAGTTCACATGACTGGATTTTACCTAATATAGAGGATCTTTAGAAATGAATTCACAGGCAATGTGCTTGAGTGCTAGCTGGAAGGTGATGTTTCTGTGCTTCACAAGTATTAGTCTTGGAAAACCCAGGTTTAGCAAAATTAAGCATATTGTTCTGTGGTACAAAGAGATAGGACAGTATGACCTACTTGAGGTCCTTTCTAGTCCACCAGTGCCTATCCTATTAATATATCTGTCAGCTGCAAGCTCACACTTCCTCTTGCAGACATCAAAGACAAGCCCCATCTTTCTCAGAAAAAGGTCAGGAGTGTGTTGGCATGAATGAGAACAGAATCCTCCTCCCACCGTGTACAAAATGTAAGGCAAAAAAAAATCCTGTCTCGGGCTTCTTCACTCTCAGCTAGCACCTTCAAATATTTATTTGAAAAAGTCAGAATTATTTTGTGTTTAAAATTGTCTGCAAACTTATGCTAACTCTGGGGAGGCCAGCGTTCAGTCTTCTGCCGTTTGTGTTCATCAAGTAGTTTGTCATACACTTGCACGTTTTTAATGCACAGTGTGAGCAATGAGTTTAGTCTGACCTTTTCATCTTTGCTGCTGTGATTCTGAATTCTTTTAAGATGTTGAGCAGAAGTACCATAATATCTCCCACCCACAGAATTTTCCTACTTGTGATCATGGGACTTTAATCTAGGGCAGAACATTTTAAACTGGAATGTTTGGCTTCTCTTCTTTGCTTTGCCCCTCCCCTTCATCTATCAGATTGTTGAAACATCTTACTCTTCAAGCCTTACTTTAAAAGGTGTGGGATATATTTTGTGCCACTTTCTTGTTGGATTTGTTGGTTTTTTGGGTTTTTTTGGTTGTTGTTTTGTTTTGTTTTTTTGTTTTTAGTACTTCAAGTTATTCTCATGGGGAAAATAGTAAGGTGACCTGCTGTTCACCTCAGAGTAAGATCAGTTCTGTAGTTTACTATGTCTCTCCCTTCAAATCGCCTTTTTCAGTTCTGGTGCTGAATGGGGAGAAAACATTGAAGGAATTGTCAAGAGAGTGAGGGGCCCCCAAAGATGAGAGACTGTTGTTTGGTTTTATTTTTTAATTTATTGGTTTATGTGTATGCTACGTTTAAGGCTGGACCTGCAGGTGACCTAATAAAAATCAAAAAGAATATTCTGGAGAACCCAAACATACCTGTTTTGCAGGAACTATGAGCTTATGAATAGAGCAGCTGTTAAACAAGTTTCTAAAACACTTCTTCCCTGTGGCTTCACAGCTAATGCAGAATAATTTATGTAGTACTCCAGGTTTATATGAATTCAAATAAAAGTATAATGCTTTGACATGCTTTAAGCCTCTAATATTTTAACTGCATACTCTCTGTTGTAGGCTGATTTACACGATTTTGTTTGATAGAGGAGATGGTTTCACTTGCATCAGTGGAACACTGCTATTATTTAAAAAAACTATCTTAAATGATAAAATTCATATATTAATATCTTATCTTTTTAATAAGAATCCACCCTGGCTTTCCGAGACCCAAATATTTGGGAATAGTTACTAAAAACATTATTTTTCTCCTTGTTGTTATCATTATGGAATAATCTGGATGTGTGGAGATTTCTAGGCCTGTTTATGAAACTTGAGTACAATTTGTAGTATAGTGGGAGAAAAATTTTTGACTGTGACCTCTTATGTAGATCCTGTGAAGCTTAGTGGATTTTAAATGTGCAAAAAAGCTATGAGTACAAATAACACTAGAGATACCTCCCAAGTAACCTGGCACTAAATTCCAACCATTAATCCACATCTATGCATACCAGAGAGTACATTGCCCAAGACTGATGTGGTCGTATGAACTCTGAGGACTAAACATCCCTGAAAAGGTAATAGAGTTCTCTGGTTTTTGGTTTATCTTGATAGTGAAGTATTCAATTATATCTTTTGCCCTCTACCGTCATGATGGGGTAGGGAAATGTAGTGATATTTGCATCTGTTTGTACTTCACAGCATGAATTGCCACCTTCTATGTGATGTTTTCATTGCCATTTGGGCCTAAGGCCATTTTCCCTCCATGCTGGGATAGCAAAGCTGGATGAGTCCATGAGCTACAGAGATGTGCATCTAGATCTGAGCCCTGGGTGTCTATGGCTTTGTGTAGGAGTCGATCTTCCAGTTCATGTGAAGTGTAATGGAACAGGTGGAATTGTTTCTTTCTAATTCTTTATTGTGCTGCTGGACTTCATATCTCAGCTGTCTTCTAAAAAACTGCCCCAACATAGACCCTGTGATCCCAGTCAACGGTGCTGTGGGAAGCTTTCTGTTCCTTCAGTCCGTTCTCTGCCTTTGAGTTATTTCTTCACCTTCAGAAATCTTCAGAAAAATCTTAGAAGGCTCATATCCACTGGAAGGTGAGAAAAGAACTCTTCCTTAACCTGGTGGGAGCCAGGGTAGTATGGAGCATTTTCACTTCAGGATAGGTAAGCAGTGACTGCCAAAAAAGCAGGCACCTTGATAATTCTCATTGAAATATGTAAGAGAGGAAAAAAAAAAGCCTGCCTAAGTTAATGGGATTTCTTTCTTGTGCTTGGACTGTGTTCATGTTTCTGGTAGCTGTGCTCCTAGTAATAACAGAGTAGACACCTCAGTGCTTTGAGGAAGTGCACCATTGTTACAGGGCTGGAACAAATGATAGTAACCATTAGGGGAAATGATATTGTGATTGTTTCTACGTGATGCGGGGTTGTGGTGGTATATGGAGCAGTTAGATTTCATGATAACAGTGGTCATGTCAACCTGTACTGATTTTGATGCTATGTTTCAACAAATGGGAAGTAGTGACATTTAACATCCAGCCAAATTTTAACGACTTTTTAATTGAAAGATAAATCTCTCAGTAAAACAATGGTACAAAGTCTGTACATGTTTATGGAAGTTTCAAGATGAATGACAGATGTAATCATTTGATCTAGACCATGAAAGGGTTGAACACTGTCAGCAGGAGCATTCAAAGGCTTCTATATATCAGTTTAAGAGAATCTTTGTCCCTCCTTTTCTAATTGCTGAGATGATAGAACACCAAGTTTTACTGCTTTGTTGTGGTTTCTTTCTGAAGGTGTGATATGACTTCCAATCTTTTAAGTACAATTTGTAATTCAGAATCCCTTCAGGTATATTTGTTGGGAATCACTCATCTATACCATCAGAGACATGATAACAGAAGTGCTTACAGTCATAGCTGAGTACTTAGAAGATAGCACATGTCAGCTGAGACAAAGCAAGACCAAATATGTCTTGCACCATACAGCATAAAGTGAGATGGATTTGCATGAGAATTCTATTTCCCAACACTAGTTTGTTCCTGTTTTCCTTCAACTGCAATAAACTGAGCATGCGCAGGTCAGTCAATGAGTTTCATGGTATACAGCTATAAAGCGTTATTTCAAGATTACTATTTTTTGTATCTTAAACATTTTAAAGTAAGTTTAACTCATGTTCCAGTGTGGGTGAATATAGAAACTATGTTCTAGTATAGGTTGAATTTAGAATTTTATTTATACCATAACAGTAGCATTAGGAGACCTGGTTATATAATGGCTGTAATCCCATCTCCTTCCCCATTACCCTTTCCCTTTCTCTCCATCCTATGTAAAATAGAAAAGAACCTGCATTTTTCTGTGGTCTTGCAAACCAGTGGCTTAAATCAGAAACACAAGACATGGTTTGGCTCTAGGCTCATTCTGCAGCCCTACATTGTACCCGTTTTGATGCAATGACTTCAAATTGACTTACCTTTCAAAATGCATTGTGAAAATGAATTTAAGGGTAGGAATGAAGTAAACACCATTTGTCCCCGTGCACCATGACCAATTAAATTTGTTTCATGCTGTTCTTAGGTTCTTAAGTTCTCCTTAAACATGTACAAACAGAGGTTGATGAAAAAAAAAAAATCTTCATTATTTGGTAGCATTCAGTCCCATATCTTGTGCAGTTTTATAGTACCAATAGTGGATCTCTCTCATGGTTGGACTGGCAGGGATCTGATGAATTTCTTTACCTGGGGAAAAAAACTACAAGGAAGCACCTGTATTTGGCTTGAGGCATTACATGAAGCATATGGCTCACCTTCAGAACTTGAGTCCTTTAGGTGTGACCTTAGGTGCAGATGTTATGCAGATCCTGAGGGGCAGGAAGAGAGGACAGAGAATGATTTCAAAGTCTGATGTCTATGTTCTGGTTGTAGTTCCAGCTGGGTTTCCTCTGGATTTACTGCAGAATGTTTGAAAAAGTGGCTCCTTATTAATCTTGAGCAGCCTGTATGATTGATGACTCCCCTTAATCGTAAAAAGACGACACTGGTGTTTCTGCTTAATTTGTGTGTATTTCCTGGTTTATTATTGTAATAATGATTTATTATCTTAGATGATGGAAGTTTTATAACCTATAAGCCTTTTTTGGAGATTGAAGCTGAGTGCTCTGCTATGTGAATGAACTTCTTCCTAGTGATGTTCTGCTGCTAAAAGGTTACATTCAAACTCAAATATAACATAATAAAAACATAACATATGGTTGGTGTGTGATCTCTTAATTTAAGGAAAATAGACAGCTTGAGTTTGAGCAGATTTTGCATGCTCCAAAAGGTGAAAATGCATCCAATCTAGATTCTGTTTGTCTCCTCATTCAATATACTACAAAAATAAAAAATAAATGAGCATTCAGAGAAGAGCAACCCAAGTAGTCATACTGCTGTAAAGAAATATAGGTGAAGACGTGGTAGAAAGAAGAAATGCCTGGAGCTTAACTTGAGGAAGGTTTTGCATATACCAGTTTCTACTCCTAAGTTTCCCAGCATTTCTCCAGTCTCACAGGCAAGCAGCAGGCTAAGAAGATCCCTGCCTGAGCTAGTAGCTGACAAGGCAAATATCTCTGAAGAAGGGTAGAAGAGTTAGGGGCTCAAACATGAATAATTTCACTGTTAACAACGGAAAATTTGTTAGGAAATAAAAACCCAAAGGAGACCCCACTACTGGGTAAGCAGCCATGACTCTTTGAGAGTAATTTGAACCATTTTGATACCTGGCAGGCGAGCTGTTGCTTCAGGCTGGCACATGGACATGTAACAGAGTCTCATGGGCACAGCTGAGTACCAAGAAGAAGCTTCTGAGTGTGAAATCTGTTAGACCAGCTGTTCCCAAATGGTTTCTGTTTGTGCCTCTGTTTCTGGCGATGAACTCACTCCAGCCGAGCTTGCGACCCTAAATACTAACATAAACAATTGAATCTCTGTCAGGCTTGCAACCCCACTCTGTGCTGCCCTGACCCTGCTGGAGGTTATGACCTCGGGTTTGGGAACCGCTGGGATAGACTGCCAGATAGTCCTGCAGGGGAAGCGGTGATATGCCCCTTCCAGGCCAGGATCATCACAACAAATGCCTTCAGATCTCACAGTAATTTGTAGGCCCTTGCCACCAGTTGGGGATTGTAGCCTATTAGAGCTGACATGTCACTTTAGTACATCAGGAACATCTCGGAGATCAAAAGGTCATAGTCCTCCCACGCTGCTCGAGCCTTTCTTCATGGATGCTCCCCTGTCATTTGGCTGGCAGTGAGCCCTGGCTCCCAGGCGGCGTGCTGACTGAGCCACGAGTGCTGCATGCCTACCAGCTGCAGCTTCTGCCCCCCCACCTCTCCTTCGGCTTACTCTACTCTCAAATCACCCCTTTCAAAACACTTTTCCCCAAACTCTCCTTGCCCGTGTCTCTCTTTGCTGAAATCATTAAAAGCTATATTCAAAGTAATTAAAAGCTATATGGGGCAATGCTGGCAGAGGTGTGCAAAGCCTTTTCCTGTAGTTTGTAAAAGTATGATTGTTACTCACATACCTGTAGATGCGAGCACAATCTTCCAGATGCAGGATGCTGATGGAAAAATAAACAGTAGATGGTCTCATGGGGATGTTGTGGTTTGTGAAATGAAGGGCTTTGATAAGACATGCAAGCAGCTTTTGTAGTATAAAATGCAAACTTTAAGATGGCCTAGTTTGAGGTTTTTGTGCTTTGTTTTACTGCAGTCTTATAACAGGTTTATAAACAACAACAAAAATAGATTTCAAATGTGTTTTTCAAAAGTACTGTTTACCAGAATGTAAAATTGTGACATTTTAATAGCTAACTGAATTGATAGTCAAAGACCAGTGACTTCATCCTATACAGTCATGGAAGTTAGTCTGTGGAATCACTGTGTGATCTGGCAAGGGTGGGGCCTGCAAAAGGTAATTTATTTTGACATTTTTCTTTTTTGTGTATAGACCCCCAAAAATGTCAGTGAGTGCAGGAAAGAGAGGAGAAGATGGTGCAGAAAAATTACTTAGAATTTGGATTAAAAAACTGTATTGCATAAAGTTATGCTTGATTTAGTCTGTGCAAGTCTTGAGTTTGAGCTCTGTATAGAGTGCTTTGTTTATAAGATGTTGCTGGACTGGTTTTCTGTCAGGCAGGTGCACAGAGAGCATTCAAGTGAAAATGAGAACAGAAAAATCAAGTTATGGAGCTCGTAATCTACAGTGCCACTCAAGGAAGTAGTCAGAAAATCTTATGGAAATAGTTGCTGTACACAGCACTTCCATATTAAAAAAATTGTTTGAAACTTTTTTCTGTAACCTGATCATTCCTTAAAAACTAATTACATGTCAGAAAATGGAGCATAAAGTCTCCTCCATCTGTCTGGGTTTGGATATGGTGCGCAAAGGAGCATATCCAATTCATAGTACCTCTTAGGTAATCAGATTAATATCTCTTGAACTGAATTTACCCTTTTGATAGTGAGTCTTTCATATGCAGTGTTTCACATATCACATTCTGTTGAAGCTCTGTGGCCTTTCAGTAATTTCCTTGAAATCTATATCTGGTACGTCTGCACTCTTTGGAGCTGTTTTTGGGACATGCATCAATTAGATGTGTTTCTGGCACTCACTTAATGGCATAGTTTCCCTAGAGTCAAACACTGCTCCAAAAACTGAGATCATTTGTTTAATTTAAAAGCAAAATGGTATGGAACTACAATTTCAAACTTCATCATCTATCCCCCTGTAGTTTTGCAGAAAAAAAAAACAAAACTAATAAATGTGGTGTCTTTACACAAAAAAATAAATTCTTGTGTTCTTCTTAAAATATCTGATTTCATCCTTCTTTTTTTTTTCTTTCCTTTCTTACCAGTTAATTTTAATTTCTTTTTTTATATGGTAGATTTTCAACTTATCAAATTTCATTGTTTGTTGGTTTTGCTTAGCAAACCAGTGGACTGGATTTTGTAATCTGCTACTAAGGAAGAACTGTAAATTATTCAGGTTGGGTCTTAATTAAAATTAGTCATAATCAATCTGAATCCAGAACTACTTTTTAAGTGGTTGAAGTTTTTGGCTCTAGGATACTCTGCGAATACATATTGCATAGGAATTGGCTGCTGTTTTTTTTAAACACATTGACAGTATATGTATGTAAATTCTTGTATTCTAACAGATCTATCCAATAAGATTCATTCTGTGCCTAAAATACCTCTTATCCTGCATCTGCGTTAGTATTTGGATTGAGATCACTAACATGGCTTTGAAGCGAGTCCTCAATCACCTTTGCTTGCTGCAGGTTGGTTCATTATGTGGAATGGGTTTGATGTGCACCAGCTAGAGAAATGTATAGGAAATTAAACCAGAAGCTGCCTTCTGTGGTAGCCAGAAGTGCTCAAAACCATCATGGAGGCAGAAGGATCAAAAACAGTGACTGGTCCTCAAACCACTGCCAGTCTGGGGATGTTCTCTTTTAAGAGCTGAAATAGTGGTTGCTGTGTTTCAGAGTTGGTTAATGTTGTTAAATTTCTGGTAGAAAACTGCTACCCAGTGATGACAAGTGACTAAGATGGGCCTGGGAGTCTTTGAAACTTTAAAGGTCACTTTTGAAAGTAAACCTTCTATTGTTATCATTCAGTAGGAATAAAAGACAAGGAAGATGCAGTTTAGCATCAACTTCAGTGCATTCAAACTAATAATGTGTCACTCAGTGTCTGTATCTGAGTCTCAGGAAGAAAAATTCATGGCAGATACTGGTTAAATGCCAGAAACCTTGTGATTCTTGAGTCCCTAATTTGGTGTGTTGACTGTTCAACTAGAATGACAAAATCTAGCAAAGGCTCTAATCACATTCTTTTCCTCCAGGTTCGCATGATGTAACTCAACAACATGGGTTCAGTGTATGAAGTCATTTATATCTGTAGAGTTCACCATCTTTGCTTATGGTCAGCTGCTGCCCAGTTCTCCCTTTCCTGAAGGAGCATCTGCTGCTTAGTCGCCACTGTGACAAGTGTGCTGTGCACATGTGAACTAATGTGGAATGAGGTGTATGGATCCCGAGATGAGTCACAGAGGCAGAGGCCAACACACAGTGATCTCCCTGGTATTTACCATGCATGGTATAGATGTATCGTGAGAAGAACCTGCCTTCTGTTAAAATGAGTCTTCTGACTGGATGGAAAAATCCTATGGGGGAGAGGAGACTATATCACGTTCATGGGATTCTGTGGAAGGGACCTGGAAAACATATTTTAGTGAGCTGTGATTTTCCCTTTGGTAGGGATATCTTGCTTTTATTACAGGTTATAAAAGGTATTTGTGTCCAGCAGGCCTGAATAACTGAGAGCAAGCCAAATGGCATGTGACAGAATATCTCACTCAGCCAATGCAATTAGGGTGATTTTGAGATTATTATAGTTTCAGCCAAGATTTGATTATTGTTCTTTTGCATCAGTATTTAAGGTGGGAGAAATTCACCTGCAATTTGCTGTAGTGAATTAGATGTAGTTCAAACAAATGAATAGGTTACTGTGCGTATAAAACAGTGGATTTTCATCAGGCTTCAACATGATAAAGTATTTCTTTTTTTAATTATGCTGAAAATTTTTGCAACAGTAGTTTCCATGAAGAAAAGTTTATTCAAGTGATGTGTTTCATGGTGTTGTGTTTAGCCTGATAAAATATATGTCTTGAAGATGAGAGGAAACTAGGCGGAGGTTCTTGGTCAGAACTAAACGTGTTACACAAATTAACATGTGGGTTATTCTCTCTCTCTCTCTCTCTCCCTGCTTCCTACCACTCAAAAAATGTTGTTTGTGAGGTCTTCCTTCTGCTATATTTTTGAAGAACATAATGAAAATAAAATTGTTTAGCTGTCAGCCCTAATTCTTTCCTCCATGTGAAATTATGTGGTGTTTGTCCTGCATTTTGCACAGGTATCTGTGGTAGTTGTGTACTATATTCTCATCTCTTTTATTAACAATTGCCTGCTGGTGGTAGCCTTGCACATAGCTGTGAGCAATCTCTTCTCTCAGTAGTGCCATTGAAAACGTTTGAGAGCTTGCTACCCAGTTTTGGCAGTTTAATTACTAATGATGTGTTATTGCTTCAAAATTAATAGCTGTTTCTCGTTATGATAAAGTTGCTTTAAACCTGCAAGCTTTTTTAAACTGAATTTGTTGCTTCCTCTTTGCAGTGTGGTTTCCTCCTTTGGCACCTTTAGAACGTTGTGGTCCTGGGTGTTGCTGAGGTGACATGTCATATTTACACTCTACTGGAAAAGACTGCGTCATGGGCACTTGAAACTGTGGAGTTTTCTTAGTTCAGATACTCAGAGTTGACTTCCTGTAGCCACATGATTGCTTATTTTGAATGCTAAAATGTTCTTCTGTATTGTTGTATTTAACTTTGAATCTATACCTATCATCTTTTTAATGCTAACACTGTGCTGCCTGTTGTAGAGTGAGCAGAATGTTTCTTATTTGTCTCCATTACTTCTGCTTCCTTTTTGGTCTCCTCTCCATCTCCATGGCCACGATTCCATATTGGTTTAATTATTGAGGCTTTTAAAGGAATAAAACAAGGTCTAAGATATCAGCCTGTGTCTGTCAAAAAAAGACAGAAAGCAAGCTCTTTTTTACCTTTTTGGTATTGTAACATCTTCCAGTGCTGTGACTGGTGGTGTTCCGTAGAAACTCTTTAGGCCAGGGTCTTGCACCTTCCCTTTCTAAGATTTAAAGTCCTTAACATCTTGGTCCTATTTACATAATAAAGCAAATGATGGTGATTTTGTTCAGCCATTTTATCATCTTTTGTCTCACTTGACCATGTAGTGGCAGCAAAGAGGATATTCATCCAGTGATCTTCCTCTGCTCTACCTCTGATGTTGTTAGAGAAGCCCTGTGCAACCAAGTTCTGGAATCAGAAACGTTCTAACAGAACACGTAGTCCAGGAAACAAAACCTGGAATGTTTATCTGAATGTTATAATCCATTACCCACTAAGTACACTCCTGCCAAGTTTTTCCACCATCTCCCAAATCTCTGCAAGTGAAAGGAATAAGGCAGCCACATGATAGATACATCTAGATGGAGGACTCTTAATCAGCTTCTTATCGGATGGAACTACAGAGCTGGTCATCATACAGAAATTGTCATTTATTGTTTATCCTCAAAATTTTAGCAGATCTTATACTTCTTATTCATCATTTTCTGTGTATCTTCTTCACTGTCGTGCCACATTTGTTACATCTGTTTATTAACCCATACACAAAGTTACAAATTTTGATGACTCTCTAATATGTACTTTATCTATTAACTGAGAGCTTATGTGAAACACAAGAATGTAATTCTTTTAATCTCTAATTCCTTAATCATAAATTCTCATTGTCTATTCCTCTTAAATGTACTGGTAGTTTGAAGATTATCTTCTCTACCAACTTGGGTGAGCAAATACTTCTTAAATTTTTACAAGAGAAATCATTCTGCCTGAAGGCAGAAGGACACAAATACTGTCTCTGGAGCCCTCTGTCTGATGTGCGATTGTCGAACTTGAAGAAAATCTGCTTTTCCCCAAAACCTGAACTCAGCAGATAGGATAATTCTGTCCTTCTTGAAATAAGCAATGTATTTTTAAATGGAAAAACTGCTTTTATTGGTATGCCGTAACTAGTGATTAATAGCATACGTACAGACCTAGGACATCCTGAATTTTGGCCTAATGAGAACTCTGCCCTGCCAAATCTCTTGCAGTACATATCCTCTCATAACTCATAGTCTACTTTTCTCCTCTCTTATTAATCCCAGGATAACATTAAACTACCAGTAAGTCATAGCCCTCAAATGTTGACATTCCTTGAAAAAGTAACTGGATATAATGCCAGTGACGATCTTACTGTAACTAACCAGATGTAACCAAGGTATGTTTAAAAAGTGTTTTAAATCCCACCTCATGGTCAACATTAACGTTTTCCTGACACCTAATATAGCCTAGATGAAAAGAATCTTCGTTCTTTCAGCATATTGACACAAAAAAACTATGCCTTCTACTTCCATCTGTAGTTAGGAAAATATTTGCTGAAAACAGACAGTACTTCATAGATTTTAATGTTACTGTAAGGCATCAAGCTGAAAGCTATGTAAACCATAGATGTCTTTCTTTTCTCATTGGACCACTAAACACAAGTGCTAGTAGCAGAAGCTGTTTTACTGATTTATCATTGTGTTTCAGCTTTGATCTTGAGACTTCACTACCAACCTCAATCAGAGTGGAAGCTCAGGTTCCCATTTCATCTTTTTCTGAATTTCTGAAACTGTTGGAAAAGCTGTTGGTGATGTAGATTGCAGTTCTGCCATATTTTGCAGTAAGCTGGCAAATCCATTTCGCATCAGACTGCATACAACTATGTGATGGTTATGACATTTGGTTACTACTGACCTGTAATGGATCCAAACCAGTGACCTAAAGGTGAAACATACTTTCTTCTAGAGTCAGTCAGTCTCTTGACTGGGGCCAGACTAGTGAACCAGCAGTGAAAGCTCTGTCTCATTGCATAGCCTATGAGCCAAAGTACTGGGTCAGAAACTCCATGTTAACTACAGCTGGTAAGCCTCATTTTATTCAGTTTTAATGCACCTGGGCAGAAATTACTTCAAGAAAGGTACAGCCAAAAATTGACAGATGATAGGCCTGATTTTCTGGCCATCTCTTACTAACATTTCCCAATTGTTGTCCTGGGCTTAAGGCCTTCTATATGATACGTGCATCTATGTGAGTGGATATGCTTATACTAGGTTATTTTGTTTCTTTAATTGTAGTTATTTCCTTGTTAGTTACAAAGGAATGTGTATGTAAACAATGGCTTTTGCTCCTTATCCAGACTCTTCTCCTTGCAGTCTTACTGATAGGGTAATCCAGTGTCTGTGAAGTTAGTCTGTGCCAATGCCAGGGAGCCTGATTCAAGCCCCTCTCTGAATAAATCTTGGAGGACAGAAGTCACTGATAAGGGAGAATCGTGCTGTTTGCACTTTCATGCTTGCAAATGTAGTTTTTAAAGTGTATTTGTCCTTTGGCCTTTACAGATAAATATCTCATGTACCAGAGGTGGACATGTTTCCCTGCCAGTTCCCAATATGGGCAGTAGGATTTAAGGTTTTCTCCTTTTTGGCTCAACAACATACTTGTGCACAGCTTTTATAGGACATCTTCATGGCTTAATGGGTTATTCCATTTATCTCCTTGCTGGTTTTTAGCTCTTTTTTTAAAGATTAGACACACGCCTGTGTAGTTGTACTACACCCAAATAATGATGATGTAAATGAGAGGAAAGAATGCAAGTTTGTACATACAACATAAGGAACTGACTTGAAGAGTGATTTGGAGATTATCCTGTGGTGGGAAAGTAGTTGAAATTTCCTCAGCAGAAGCAGTCTTCGCTCATCAGCTCTGGCAAAGAGCCTCTTAATGTGATCCTAATACACTTTATCAGGATTGCCAAGGAGAAAAAAAGGAATGCTGTTTACCAGTCTTGGGCACAGTGATAAATTTCTGTTGGAGCTGGTGTCTGATCCTTGGACTTTGAGGAGGATATGAAAATACAGGAGGAGGGTTCAGAAGAGGATCGCAAAAAATGATCCGTGTCATAGCAAGGCTGTCCAGTGCAAGGCTTCAGGAGTTTGGTGAGAATGTGAGACTGTAGAGGTCTTTATGCTTGGAACTGCTATTTGGTGATGCAGTCTTCTCAGTTGCGTGTCTATTAATGTGAGGTGACTGGAAGATGAAATGGTGAGCTTCAGCCTTAGAAGACAGAGCTTACTAGCGATATGGTTGACTGAACTTCAGGGCAGTTCCTGTGGGAAGCTATTACACTAGCTATTGCTTCAAGTATTTAAGACCACATTAAACATCTGTATAAAAACAGTCCTTAACCCTGCTTTTTGTAGTGCAGACCAGTGTAGTTGTTCACAGGAAACTCTTCTGGCTGTACATACTGCCATGATTTTACAGTAAGGAAAAATGGGATTGCAAAATGAAAGGCCAACTAAATGCGGTCCATTTGATACATCTCCTAGGTGAAGGCACAGAAGCTTTCTTGACGTGTGATCATTGGGTTTTGGCAGAGCCTTGTCAGAACCTGGTAAAGAAGTGTATCTGTGGAAGAAATTAAGATCTGAAGTCATATTGAGGCATGAAACAAAGTGCATACTAAAACTCTGCACTTCTCTAACAATGTTTTTGTGAGATTTTCTAGAAGTTTTCAGGGAAAACTCTTATTTCATTTTTGTAGGCAATATGTTTTAGGAATACCTTATGCATCCTTGCACATAGCATGTGTGTATACTGCTAGTTTCTGCATGCAGTGACATGTAAGCTTGGTGAGGTGCACAAACCAGCCTTGTGTATCTATGCTTTCTTTTGAAAAGTATCCTCACTAAGCTTCTGGGATTTTGAGAAGAGGAATGCATGAATGCAAGTTACAGTTTCCAGTCATATGAAGCAGAATTCTCATAGTGATATTTTTCATACTGTGTTGTGGAAGAGCTTAACTTCCTTTTTAGAGACGCTACAGGCAGAAGTTTTCATAGCATCTCACTGTATGCAGTTTTCCTGGACACATGCTGCTCAATCCTTTGTGTTTTTAGTGGAGATCAAAAGCGCAGGAAAGCTCCTTTGAGCTGTGGCCAGTAATATTTACCAAGAAGGAAAAAAAAAGTTATTCACTCAGACACTGGATCCCTGGATGGCTTAGGAAAATCTGCATACTTTCCAGTATGCTGGATAGAAAGATCTCAGATGAAGATATGAGTGAGATTTGAAAAGTCAGATTTGAAAGATGTGGATTAAGGTGTGACTGCTTCCCTGTTCTTGTGGGGACTTTGAATTGTTAAGATGATGGCTGTCATTGCCATTATGCAGGTTGTTCACTTGTCATCTTTAGACATTAAAAATAGACCCAAAGTAGTACCTGCCTCCAGCCAAGTGAATTTTGAATTGTGCTGAGACCATCAATGGTTTCCACAGCAAGCAGTAAATGTGTTAACCATTGCTCTGGTTTGGTGGTCGTAGATCTCCAGTGCAAAAAGTACTGAGCCAGAACAGAACAAGGTCCTGATAAGATTAGCCATATATACGACCTGTGATCTTATTCCTCTCTGGTTATATAATTCTCAAGGTGCTGTAAAACAATTTTTTGAGGAATGACCCCTCTTCTGTTATGGCTTATGAACGTAGGCAATTTTTAATTGTTCACTTACCTTGTGGAGGAGAATTGAGATGGTGAAAGCAGGATTGTACTAACTTCAAAATCTTTAATCGCTGATGCTGTAAATGGATTATATGGGACTGTCTTACTGCAGGAGGACGGAAGCTAGGGCAGAGAAGAAGCCACAATGTAGTAGTAGATTTAAATTACTTGATCCTTGGAAAGAGCTGAGAGAGAAGAACAAAGCCTCTTAAACTTCATGCATTCGCAGTTTTGTTTTCAGTCTTGGGAGTCTGTCAATAGAACACAGAGATGGCATTCCAGACTACTGCATGGTCTTCATAAATTCATGCTTTTTGAAGAACATGGCAATAGAACAATACTTCAACAAAGAGGGGACCTAGTCAGAGGAGTGAAACCAGAATGTTTAGACTTTTGATTGGCCAAAGAGATAATGCAGGACGCATTTGTCAGCACTGGAAGCATGGTGTTGTTATATACTTTATAATATGGCAGTAAATAGTATGTGAATAATGCTGGAGCAGCATCTCTCATCAATCTCAAGAGCCCGATCAGTTACGGGAGAAGGAGAAGAACAAAGAACGAGTAGTCTGGATTTTTCTACAGGAGACTTAAGATTTTGTTTTTGTTTGCAGAAATGATGATCACTGTGAGTACCTTGACAATAAGAGCAGTGGTGATGAAAACTGCTGCTGTAACCATGTGACTTGAAACCATGGTATTTGAAATGTCTTCTTGAAATATTTACCCATGCCAGAGTCTGTGATGACTAGCAGTCTGGAACCAGCAGAGTGGGCTGGCAGCCTGGAAAATGTTCTGCAGAGAAAGAGGGATTCATTTTTAAAGTTGAGAAGTAGCATTTGTCTTCTGGTGGGCAGAAGTGAGGCTGAGGATGCATTGAGGAGACAGGAACAGTTCATCAGTTGGCTTCTTTAGGCCAGTCTGTCTCGGTGGGCTTCATGGCAACCACATTGTAAACAGTTAGTGTAAAGGAGTGACAGTAGCCAAGGTAGTATGTAGTCTAAAGGCAGTAGGTCCCCAGCTTATTAAGGTTTAGAGCTTTGAACTAGATGAAAATCTTTTAGTTGAAGAACATGCACAAGTATCTTTCAAAGCAGGTAAACTTTGTTTTGCTCCTATAAATGAACATGTTATAATGTTCATAAATTTATTCCTTGAACTCTCCATTTCAGAGTTGGCTTGGTATATTTGAAATTAGAACGTTGATTTCTGGTTGGAGACATTTGACAGACTTTGGAGGTGTGTAATAGAAATCAGTATCTTCTCCCATATTATGTCATGTCACATGAAGACATTGAACTTTTTATATATGGAACCAGTATTGAAGACAGCAGAGCTGATCCTTGAATCCTGCTTGCCAGCTGAAGTAGTCAGACACTTGTCAGTTGGGAGCTCATATAAAGACTTTTGGAAAGACTACTTACAGAAGTGAAACCTTTTCAAATGCAGCACTGAAGTCATTAAGTCAGAGGATGGCAAGCATAAACCACAGGAGAGGAGATCCTCTGGATTTATCTTTCCTTTGGGTGACCAAATTTCATGTGTGTTGGATTAATGAGATGGAGCGTAAGGGAATGTACAAAAGGAGAGAAAAAACTTTTGAAGCTGCTTCACTCAGTTTGCCTTTTGGAAAGTGCAGCACAGTTCCTTATGCTCTCTGCAGAAGTGTTTATACAATGACTTGCATAAGAATAGCTAGCTACCTGAATGAGGTGGGGGTTTTGTTTGTTTTTTCTTTCTTAATTTTCTGAATCAAATACCAGCTACAATTTGTTCACCTTTAAAATGTTCTGTGAATGGGGAGCAGGAAAATCTTATTCGTGGAACATTATGGTATTGCGGTTTTTTTTGTTCAATAAGTACCTTATAATAAAAGACAGATCAAGTTTATTCAGCAGGAGGAAGTAAAGGATCACAGATGAGAAGAGATGAAGGGATCCTCTTCTGTTAACATGAAAAGGGTATAGCACTTATTTCCCAACATGCCTGAGCTCTGCTATGTTTGGAAGCCGGATTCAGATTAAAAGTGACCTTTTTTGTGACTTTTGTGCCTTCAGAAGGAAGAAGTTATCAGACTTGCAAATGGCATGTTCTTGCTACATCTGGCAAGAAGACAGGAGAGTCAGCAAACCATGGCTGTTGCTTGTGTCTAATTCTGAATTAGCATCTCATTTTTTTGATTTGGTTTCCTGTTATGTGTCAAAATTCTCTTGGGTAACTTCAGTTCCTCTAGAAATAACTGTCTCTCCTGAATATCTCATGGTGAAGTGGTGGTTTCAACTTCCTTTTGACTGAGTTCCAACTTAAGTGATAATGGATCTTTCTTTTCTCTTTGGTTGCT
Source organism: Numida meleagris (assembly GCF_002078875.1). Taxonomy (NCBI): domain Eukaryota; kingdom Metazoa; phylum Chordata; class Aves; order Galliformes; family Numididae; genus Numida; species Numida meleagris. The sequence goes on along the minus strand of NC_034414.1, from coordinate 29,144,801 downwards.
ACTCTTCCTGCTCATTTTCATAATCTTGTATTACTGAAGTTGCAGAAATTAGGTTTATTTCCCAGTGCATGCAATGGTGTAATGCATATGGTTTATGTCAGGGAAGATACTTTTAAATGTTTTTTACTTTTAAATGTTCGCTTACTTATCATGACAGTGCTACAGACTGCAGTCAATGCAAGTGCTGTCTAGTCCTATTATTATTATTATCCTATTACGGTGCTGTAAACAGTTCCACATAGAAAGACATAATCATCATTGTCCTGGGAAATCTTGTTAGATATGTCCACACATAATGCTGCATGTATATGCTTTCAGAGATAAACTATATAGACAACTGGAGAAGCAGACCTTCCAAAGAGGCTTGGGAGAGAGGAGGAGGGCTGTAATGTATGTTAGAAGATGGGAGAAGGCCATATATATATAGGGCCTATATATAAGGCCTATATATATATACTACATATATATATATATAAAATATATATATAATATATATATATAGTATACTATACTATATAGTATACTATATATTATACTATATAGTATATAGTATATAGTATAATATACTATATATAGTATATAGTATATAGTATACTATATATATATAGTATATATACTATATATATTATACTATATATAGTATAT